>NC_139698.1:58793191-58924563 GCF_964188405.1 Protomyctophum parallelum | reverse complement strand
AAAGGTGGTGTACAATCAACATTGCTTGAGGTCAAAGACACACCTAATGAGACAGCCGAAACCATTGCAAACTACTTGATTGAAACATTGAGAAAAAACAATTTGTCAGACAAATGTATTGCATTTGCTGGTGACAATTGCAACACAAATTTCGGAGGAATCAGTCGTGATGAAGGGGGGAAAAATGTGTTTGCAAATTTGAAGAAGTTGCTGCAGAACAAGACTCTGGTCGGTGTGGGTTGCCCAGCACACATATTGAACAATTGTGTCCATCATGGTGCAGACACACTTGATGTTGAAGTTGAGAATATCATGTTCAAGATTTACCAGTACTTCCACATTTACACTGTGCGCACTGAGAATTTGAAGGAGTACTGTGACTTTGTTGATATTGAATACAGAAAGCTCATTTCCCACAGCAAGACACGATGGCTGTCATTATTCCCTGGAATTGAGAGGCTGCTGCAGATGTTTCCAGCATTAAAGGGATACTTTCTGTCCCAGGAAAAGCCACCCGCAATGATCAAGAGGTTTTTTGAAAATTAATTTAGTGAGATTTACCTTTGGCACATGCACTCACTCATGTGTGTATTCCACTCACGCATTCAAGAAATGGAAAAGGAGAAGAATTCCATTGTGGAAGTGTGTAACATCTTGCACAGTGTCCACACTATGCTTGAGGAACGCAAAAGAGAAACAACTTCATGTCCCTTAAAGTCCCGGATGCCACCCCATTGGCGGGAGGGTTGCCGGATGCCATCCCATTGGCGGGAGGGTTGCCGCATGCCATCCCATTGGCGGGAGGGTTGCCGCATGCCATCCCATTGGCGGGAGGGTTGCCGCATGCCATCCCATTGGCGGGAGGGTTGCCGCATGCCATCCCATTGGCGGGAGGGGTCCCGGATGCCATCCCATTGCCGGGAGGGGTCCCGGATGCCACCCCATTGGCGGGAGGGTTGCCGGATGCCATCCCATTGGCGGGAGGGGTCCCGGATGCCATCCCATTGCCGGGAGGGGTCCCGGATGCCACCCCATTGGCGGGAGGGTTGCCGGATGCCATCCCATTGGCGGGAGGGTTGCCGCATGCCATCCCATTGGCGGGAGGGTTGCCGCATGCCATCCCATTGGCGGGAGGGTTGCCGCATGCCATCCCATTGGCGGGAGGGTTGCCGCATGCCATCCCATTGGCGGGAGGGGTCCCGGATGCCATCCCATTGCCGGGAGGGGTCCCGGATGCCACCCCATTGGCGGGAGGGGTCCCGGATGCCATCCCATTGCCGGGAGGGGTCCCGGATGCCACCCCATTGGCGGGAGGGTTGCCGGATGCCATCCCATTGGCGGGAGGGTTGCCGGATGCCATCCCATTGGCGGGAGGGGTGCCGGATGCCATCCCATTGGCGGGAGGGGTCCCGGATGCCATCCCATTGCCGGGAGGGGTCCCGGATGCCACCCCATTGGCGGGAGGGGTGCCGGATGCCGTCCCATTGGCGGGAGGGGTGCCGCATGCCGTCCCATTGGCGGGAGGGTTGCCGCATGCCATCCCATTGGCGGGAGGGGTCCCGGATGCCATCCCATTGCCGGGAGGGGTCCCGGATGCCACCCCATTGGCGGGAGGGGTCCCGGATGCCATCCCATTGCCGGGAGGGGTCCCGGATGCCACCCCATTGGCGGGAGGGTTGCCGGATGCCATCCCATTGGCGGGAGGGTTGCCGGATGCCATCCCATTGGCGGGAGGGGTGCCGGATGCCATCCCATTGGCGGGAGGGGTCCCGGATGCCATCCCATTGCCGGGAGGGGTCCCGGATGCCACCCCATTGGCGGGAGGGGTGCCGGATGCCGTCCCATTGGCGGGAGGGGTGCCGCATGCCGTCCCATTGGCGGGAGGGGTCCCGGATGCCATCCCATTGCCGGGAGGGGTCCTGGATGCCACCCCATTGGCGGGAGGGTTGCCGGATGCCATCCCATTGGCGGGAGGGTTGCCGCATGCCATCCCATTGGCGGGAGGGGTGCCGCATGCCATCCCATTGGCGGGAGGGTTGCCGCATGCCATCCCATTGGCGGGAGGGTTGCCGCATGCCATCCCATTGGCGGGAGGGGTGCCGGATGCCATCCCATTGGCGGGAGGGGTGCCGCATGCCGTCCCATTGGCGGGAGGGGTCCCGGATGCCATCCCATTGCCGGGAGGGGTCCCGGATGCCACCCCATTGGCGGGAGGGTTGCCGGATGCCATCCCATTGGCGGGAGGGTTGCCGCATGCCATCCCATTGGCGGGAGGGTTGCCGCATGCCATCCCATTGGCGGGAGGGTTGCCGCATGCCATCCCATTGGCGGGAGGGTTGCCGCATGCCATCCCATTGGCGGGAGGGTTGCCGGATGCCATCCCATTGGCGGGAGGGGTGCCGGATGCCATCCCATTGGCGGGAGGGTTGCCGCATGCCATCCCATTGGCGGGAGGGTTGCCGCATGCCATCCCATTGGCGGGAGGGTTGCCGCATGCCATCCCATTGGCGGGAGGGGTCCCGGATGCCATCCCATTGCCGGGAGGGGTCCCGGATGCCACCCCATTGGCGGGAGGGGTGCCGGATGCCATCCCATTGGCGGGAGGGTTGCCGGATGCCATCCCATTGGCAGGAGGGGTGCCGGATGCCATCCCATTGGCGGGAGGGGTCCCGGATGCCACCCCATTGGCGGGAGGGTTGCCGGATGCCATCCCATTGGCGGGAGGGTTGCCGGATGCCATCCCATTGGCGGGAGGGTTGCCGCATGCCATCCCATTGGCGGGAGGGGTGCCGGATGCCACCCCATTGGCGGGAGGGTTGCCGGATGCCATCCCATTGGCGGGAGGGTTGCCGCATGCCATCCCATTGGCGGGAGGGGTGCCGCATGCCATCCCATTGGCGGGAGGGTTGCCGCATGCCATCCCATTGGCGGGAGGGTTGCCGCATGCCATCCCATTGGCGGGAGGGGTCCCGGATGCCATCCCATTGCCGGGAGGGGTCCCGGATGCCACCCCATTGGCGGGAGGGTTGCCGGATGCCATCCCATTGGCGGGAGGGTTGCCGCATGCCATCCCATTGGCGGGAGGGTTGCCGCATGCCATCCCATTGGCGGGAGGGTTGCCGCATGCCATCCCATTGGCGGGAGGGTTGCCGCATGCCATCCCATTGGCGGGAGGGGTCCCGGATGCCATCCCATTGCCGGGAGGGGTCCCGGATGCCACCCCATTGGCGGGAGGGTTGCCGGATGCCATCCCATTGGCGGGAGGGTTGCCGGATGCCATCCCATTGGCGGGAGGGGTGCCGGATGCCATCCCATTGGCGGGAGGGTTGCCGCATGCCATCCCATTGGCGGGAGGGTTGCCGCATGCCATCCCATTGGCGGGAGGGTTGCCGCATGCCATCCCATTGGCGGGAGGGTTGCCGGATGCCATCCCATTGGCGGGAGGGTTGCCGGATGCCATCCCATTGGCGGGAGGGTTGCCGGATGCCATCCCATTGGCGGGAGGGGTGCCGGATGCCATCCCATTGGCGGGAGGGGTCCCGGATGCCACCCCATTGGCGGGAGGGGTGCCGGATGCCATCCCATTGGCGGGAGGGGTGCCGCATGCCGTCCCATTGGCGGGAGGGGTCCCGGATGCCATCCCATTGCCGGGAGGGGTCCCGGATGCCACCCCATTGGCGGGAGGGTTGCCGGATGCCATCCCATTGGCGGGAGGGTTGCCGCATGCCATCCCATTGGCGGGAGGGGTGCCGCATGCCATCCCATTGGCGGGAGGGTTGCCGCATGCCATCCCATTGGCGGGAGGGTTGCCGCATGCCATCCCATTGGCGGGAGGGTTGCTGCATGCCATCCCATTGGCGGGAGGGTTGCCGCATGCCATCCCATTGGCGGGAGGGGTCCCGGATGCCATCCCATTGCCGGGAGGGGTCCCGGATGCCACCCCATTGGCGGGAGGGTTGCCGGATGCCATCCCATTGGCGGGAGGGTTGCCGCATGCCATCCCATTGGCGGGAGGGGTCCCGGATCCCACCCCATTGGCGGGAGGGTTGCCGGATGCCATCCCATTGGCGGGAGGGTTGCCGGATGCCATCCCATTGGCAGGAGGGGTGCCGGATGCCATCCCATTGGCGGGAGGGGTCCCGGATGCCACCCCATTGGCGGGAGGGTTGCCGGATGCCATCCCATTGGCGGGAGGGTTGCCGGATGCCATCCCATTGGCGGGAGGGGTCCCGGATGCCACCCCATTGGCGGGAGGGTTGCCGGATGCCATCCCATTGGCGGGAGGGTTGCCGGATGCCATCCCATTGGCGGGAGGGGTGCCGGATGCCATCCCATTGGCGGGAGGGTTGCCGGATGCCATCCCATTGGCGGGAGGGGTCCCGGATGCCATCCCATTGGCGGGAGGGTTGCCGGATGCCATCCCATTGGCGGGAGGGTTGCCGCGTGCCATCCCATTGGCGGGAGGGTTGCCGGGTGCCATCCCATTGGCGGGAGGGGTGCCGCATGCCATCCCATTGGCGGGAGGGGTCCCGGATGCCATCCCATTGCCGGGAGGGGTCCCGGATGCCACCCCATTGGCGGGAGGGTTGCCGGATGCCATCCCATTGGCGGGAGGGTTGCCGCATGCCATCCCATTGGCGGGAGGGGTGCCGCATGCCATCCCATTGGCGGGAGGGTTGCCGCATGCCATCCCATTGGCGGGAGGGTTGCCGCATGCCATCCCATTGGCGGGAGGGTTGCCGCATGCCATCCCATTGGCGGGAGGGTTGCTGCATGCCATCCCATTGGCGGGAGGGTTGCCGGATGCCATCCCATTGGCGGGAGGTTTGCCGGATGCCATCCCATTGGCGGGAGGGGTCCCGGATGCCACCCCATTGGCGGGAGGGTTGCCGGATGCCATCCCATTGGCGGGAGGGTTGCCGGATGCCATCCCATTGGCGGGAGGGGTGCCGGATGCCATCCCATTGGCGGGAGGGTTGCCGCATGCCATCCCATTGGCGGGAGGGGTCCCGTATGCCATCCCATTGCCGGGAGGGGTCCCGGATGCCACCCCATTGGCGGGAGGGTTGCCGGATGCCATCCCATTGGCAGGAGGGTTGCCGGATGCCATCCCATTGGCGGGAGGGTTGCCGGATGCCATCCCATTGGCAGGAGGGTTGCCGGATGCCATCCCATTGGCGGGAGGGTTGCCGGATGCCATCCCATTGGCGGGAGGGTTGCCGCATGCCATCCCATTGGCGGGAGGGGTCCCGTATGCCATCCCATTGCCGGGAGGGGTCCCGGATGCCACCCCATTGGCGGGAGGGTTGCCGGATGCCATCCCATTGGCGGGAGGGTTGCCGCATGCCATCCCATTGGCGGGAGGGGTCCCGTATGCCATCCCATTGCCGGGAGGGGTCCCGGATGCCACCCCATTGGCGGGAGGGTTGCCGGATGCCATCCCATTGGCGGGAGGGGTCCCGGATGCCATCCCATTGGCGGGAGGGTTGCCGGATGCCATCCCATTGGCGGGAGGGTTGCCGCGTGCCATCCCATTGGCGGGAGGGTTGCCGGGTGCCATCCCATTGGCGGGAGGGGTCCCGGATCCCACCCCATTGGCGGGAGGGTTGCCGGATGCCATCCCATTGGCGGGAGGGTTGCCGGATGCCATCCCATTGGCAGGAGGGGTGCCGGATGCCATCCCATTGGCGGGAGGGGTCCCGGATGCCACCCCATTGGCGGGAGGGTTGCCGGATGCCATCCCATTGGCGGGAGGGTTGCCGGATGCCATCCCATTGGCGGGAGGGGTCCCGGATGCCACCCCATTGGCGGGAGGGTTGCCGGATGCCATCCCATTGGCGGGAGGGTTGCCGGATGCCATCCCATTGGCGGGAGGGGTGCCGGATGCCATCCCATTGGCGGGAGGGTTGCCGGATGCCATCCCATTGGCGGGAGGGGTCCCGGATGCCATCCCATTGGCGGGAGGGTTGCCGGATGCCATCCCATTGGCGGGAGGGTTGCCACGTGCCATCCCATTGGCGGGAGGGTTGCCGGGTGCCATCCCATTGGCGGGAGGGGTGCCGGATGCCATCCCATTGGCGGGAGGGGTGCCGGATGCCATCCCATTGGCAGGAGGGTTGCCGGATGCCATCCCATTGGCGGGAGGGTTGCCGGATGCCATCCCATTGGCAGGAGGGTTGCCGGATGCCATCCCATTGGCGGGAGGGGTCCCGGATCCCACCCCATTGGCGGGAGGGTTGCCGGATGCCATCCCATTGGCGGGAGGGTTGCCGGATGCCATCCCATTGGCAGGAGGGGTGCCGGATGCCATCCCATTGGCGGGAGGGGTCCCGGATGCCACCCCATTGGCGGGAGGGTTGCCGGATGCCATCCCATTGGCGGGAGGGTTGCCGGATGCCATCCCATTGGCGGGAGGGGTCCCGGATGCCACCCCATTGGCGGGAGGGTTGCCGGATGCCATCCCATTGGCGGGAGGGTTGCCGGATGCCATCCCATTGGCGGGAGGGGTGCCGGATGCCATCCCATTGGCGGGAGGGTTGCCGGATGCCATCCCATTGGCGGGAGGGGTCCCGGATGCCATCCCATTGGCGGGAGGGTTGCCGGATGCCATCCCATTGGCGGGAGGGTTGCCGCGTGCCATCCCATTGGCGGGAGGGTTGCCGGGTGCCATCCCATTGGCGGGAGGGGTGCCGGATGCCATCCCATTGGCGGGAGGGGTGCCGGATGCCATCCCATTGGCAGGAGGGTTGCCGGATGCCATCCCATTGGCGGGAGGGGTCCCGGATCCCACCCCATTGGCGGGAGGGTTGCCGGATGCCATCCCATTGGCGGGAGGGTTGCCGGATGCCATCCCATTGGCAGGAGGGGTGCCGGATGCCATCCCATTGGCGGGAGGGGTCCCGGATGCCACCCCATTGGCGGGAGGGTTGCCGGATGCCATCCCATTGGCGGGAGGGTTGCCGGGTGCCATCCCATTGGCGGGAGGGGTGCCGGATGCCATCCCATTGGCGGGAGGGGTGCCGGATGCCATCCCATTGGCGGGAGGGGTCCCGGATGCCACCCCATTGGCGGGAGGGTTGCCGGATGCCATCCCATTGGCGGGAGGGTTGCCGGATGCCATCCCATTGGCGGGAGGGTTGCCGCATGCCATCCCATTGGCGGGAGGGTTGCCGCATGCCATCCCATTGGCGGGAGGGTTGCCGCATGCCATCCCATTGGCGGGAGGGGTCCCGTATGCCATCCCATTGCCCGGAGGGGTCCCGGATGCCACCCCATTGGCGGGAGGGTTGCCGGATGCCATCCCATTGGCGCTCAAAGATATACAGTACTGTGGCATCGCTACAGATGGGAGTAACCATGGTGCAGTGAAAATATTCCCAATCATAATCCAGTATTTTGACTGGAAGAAAGGTGGTGTACAATCAACATTGCTTGAGGTCAAAGACACACCTAATGAGACAGCCGAAACCATTGCAAACTACTTGATTGAAACATTGAGAAAAAACAATTTGTCAGACAAATGTATTGCATTTGCTGGTGACAATTGCAACACAAATTTCGGAGGAATCAGTCGTGATGAAGGGGGGAAAAATGTGTTTGCAAATTTGAAGAAGTTGCTGCAGAACAAGACTCTGGTCGGTGTGGGTTGCCCAGCACACATATTGAACAATTGTGTCCATCATGGTGCAGACACACTTGATGTTGAAGTTGAGAATATCATGTTCAAGATTTACCAGTACTTCCACATTTACACTGTGCGCACTGAGAATTTGAAGGAGTACTGTGACTTTGTTGATATTGAATACAGAAAGCTCATTTCCCACAGCAAGACACGATGGCTGTCATTATTCCCTGGAATTGAGAGGCTGCTGCAGATGTTTCCAGCATTAAAGGGATACTTTCTGTCCCAGGAAAAGCCACCCGCAATGATCAAGAGGTTTTTTGAAAATTAATTTAGTGAGATTTACCTTTGGCACATGCACTCACTCATGTGTGTATTCCACTCACGCATTCAAGAAATGGAAAAGGAGAAGAATTCCATTGTGGAAGTGTGTAACATCTTGCACAGTGTCCACACTATGCTTGAGGAACGCAAAAGAGAAACAACTTCATGTCCCTTAAAGTCCCGGATGCCACCCCATTGGCGGGAGGGTTGCCGGATGCCATCCCATTGGCGGGAGGGTTGCCGCATGCCATCCCATTGGCGGGAGGGTTGCCGCATGCCATCCCATTGGCGGGAGGGTTGCCGCATGCCATCCCATTGGCGGGAGGGTTGCCGCATGCCATCCCATTGGCGGGAGGGGTCCCGGATGCCATCCCATTGCCGGGAGGGGTCCCGGATGCCACCCCATTGGCGGGAGGGTTGCCGGATGCCATCCCATTGGCGGGAGGGTTGCCGGATGCCATCCCATTGGCGGGAGGGGTGCCGGATGCCATCCCATTGGCGGGAGGGTTGCCGCATGCCATCCCATTGGCGGGAGGGTTGCCGCATGCCATCCCATTGGCGGGAGGGTTGCCGCATGCCATCCCATTGGCGGGAGGGGTCCCGGATGCCATCCCATTGCCGGGAGGGGTCCCGGATGCCACCCCATTGGCGGGAGGGGTGCCGGATGCCATCCCATTGGCGGGAGGGGTGCCGCATGCCATCCCATTGGCGGGAGGGGTCCCGGATGCCATGATGCCGGATGCCATCCCATTGGCGGGAGGGTTGCCGGATGCCATCCCATTGGCAGGAGGGTTGCCGGATGCCATCCCATTGGCGGGAGGGGTCCCGGATCCCACCCCATTGGCGGGAGGGTTGCCGGATGCCATCCCATTGGCGGGAGGGTTGCCGGATGCCATCCCATTGGCAGGAGGGGTGCCGGATGCCATCCCATTGGCGGGAGGGGTCCCGGATGCCACCCCATTGGCGGGAGGGTTGCCGGATGCCATCCCATTGGCGGGAGGGTTGCCGGATGCCATCCCATTGGCGGGAGGGGTCCCGGATGCCACCCCATTGGCGGGAGGGTTGCCGGATGCCATCCCATTGGCGGGAGGGTTGCCGGATGCCATCCCATTGGCGGGAGGGGTGCCGGATGCCATCCCATTGGCGGGAGGGTTGCCGGATGCCATCCCATTGGCGGGAGGGGTCCCGGATGCCATCCCATTGGCGGGAGGGTTGCCGGATGCCATCCCATTGGCGGGAGGGTTGCCGCGTGCCATCCCATTGGCGGGAGGGTTGCCGGGTGCCATCCCATTGGCGGGAGGGGTGCCGGATGCCATCCCATTGGCGGGAGGGGTGCCGGATGCCATCCCATTGGCAGGAGGGTTGCCGGATGCCATCCCATTGGCGGGAGGGGTCCCGGATCCCACCCCATTGGCGGGAGGGTTGCCGGATGCCATCCCATTGGCGGGAGGGTTGCCGGATGCCATCCCATTGGCAGGAGGGGTGCCGGATGCCATCCCATTGGCGGGAGGGGTCCCGGATGCCACCCCATTGGCGGGAGGGTTGCCGGATGCCATCCCATTGGCGGGAGGGTTGCCGGGTGCCATCCCATTGGCGGGAGGGGTGCCGGATGCCATCCCATTGGCGGGAGGGGTGCCGGATGCCATCCCATTGGCGGGAGGGGTCCCGGATGCCACCCCATTGGCGGGAGGGTTGCCGGATGCCATCCCATTGGCGGGAGGGTTGCCGGATGCCATCCCATTGGCGGGAGGGTTGCCGCATGCCATCCCATTGGCGGGAGGGTTGCCGCATGCCATCCCATTGGCGGGAGGGTTGCCGCATGCCATCCCATTGGCGGGAGGGGTCCCGTATGCCATCCCATTGCCCGGAGGGGTCCCGGATGCCACCCCATTGGCGGGAGGGTTGCCGGATGCCATCCCATTGGCGCTCAAAGATATACAGTACTGTGGCATCGCTACAGATGGGAGTAACCATGGTGCAGTGAAAATATTCCCAATCATAATCCAGTATTTTGACTGGAAGAAAGGTGGTGTACAATCAACATTGCTTGAGGTCAAAGACACACCTAATGAGACAGCCGAAACCATTGCAAACTACTTGATTGAAACATTGAGAAAAAACAATTTGTCAGACAAATGTATTGCATTTGCTGGTGACAATTGCAACACAAATTTCGGAGGAATCAGTCGTGATGAAGGGGGGAAAAATGTGTTTGCAAATTTGAAGAAGTTGCTGCAGAACAAGACTCTGGTCGGTGTGGGTTGCCCAGCACACATATTGAACAATTGTGTCCATCATGGTGCAGACACACTTGATGTTGAAGTTGAGAATATCATGTTCAAGATTTACCAGTACTTCCACATTTACACTGTGCGCACTGAGAATTTGAAGGAGTACTGTGACTTTGTTGATATTGAATACAGAAAGCTCATTTCCCACAGCAAGACACGATGGCTGTCATTATTCCCTG
Organism: Protomyctophum parallelum; assembly: GCF_964188405.1. NCBI lineage: Eukaryota > Metazoa > Chordata > Actinopteri > Myctophiformes > Myctophidae > Protomyctophum > Protomyctophum parallelum. The sequence continues at coordinate 58,914,148 of NC_139698.1, read as the reverse complement.
GAATTGAGAGGCTGCTGCAGATGTTTCCAGCATTAAAGGGATACTTTCTGTCCCAGGAAAAGCCACCCGCAATGATCAAGAGGTTTTTTGAAAATTAATTTAGTGAGATTTACCTTTGGCACATGCACTCACTCATGTGTGTATTCCACTCACGCATTCAAGAAATGGAAAAGGAGAAGAATTCCATTGTGGAAGTGTGTAACATCTTGCACAGTGTCCACACTATGCTTGAGGAACGCAAAAGAGAAACAACTTCATGTCCCTTAAAGTCCCGGATGCCACCCCATTGGCGGGAGGGTTGCCGGATGCCATCCCATTGGCGGGAGGGTTGCCGCATGCCATCCCATTGGCGGGAGGGTTGCCGCATGCCATCCCATTGGCGGGAGGGTTGCCGCATGCCATCCCATTGGCGGGAGGGTTGCCGCATGCCATCCCATTGGCGGGAGGGGTCCCGGATGCCATCCCATTGCCGGGAGGGGTCCCGGATGCCACCCCATTGGCGGGAGGGTTGCCGGATGCCATCCCATTGGCGGGAGGGTTGCCGGATGCCATCCCATTGGCGGGAGGGGTGCCGGATGCCATCCCATTGGCGGGAGGGTTGCCGCATGCCATCCCATTGGCGGGAGGGTTGCCGCATGCCATCCCATTGGCGGGAGGGTTGCCGCATGCCATCCCATTGGCGGGAGGGGTCCCGGATGCCATCCCATTGCCGGGAGGGGTCCCGGATGCCACCCCATTGGCGGGAGGGGTGCCGGATGCCATCCCATTGGCGGGAGGGGTGCCGCATGCCATCCCATTGGCGGGAGGGGTCCCGGATGCCATGATGCCGGATGCCATCCCATTGGCGGGAGGGGTCCCGGATGCCACCCCATTGGCGGGAGGGTTGCCGGATGCCATCCCATTGGCGGGAGGGTTGCCGGATGCCATCCCATTGGCGGGAGGGGTGCCGGATGCCATCCCATTGGCGGGAGGGTTGCCGGATGCCATCCCATTGGCGGGAGGGGTCCCGGATGCCATCCCATTGGCGGGAGGGTTGCCGGATGCCATCCCATTGGCGGGAGGGTTGCCGCGTGCCATCCCATTGGCGGGAGGGTTGCCGGGTGCCATCCCATTGGCGGGAGGGGTGCCGGATGCCATCCCATTGGCGGGAGGGGTGCCGGATGCCATCCCATTGGCAGGAGGGTTGCCGGATGCCATCCCATTGGCGGGAGGGGTCCCGATCCCACCCCATTGGCGGGAGGGTTGCCGGATGCCATCCCATTGGCGGGAGGGTTGCCGGATGCCATCCCATTGGCAGGAGGGGTGCCGGATGCCATCCCATTGGCGGGAGGGGTCCCGGATGCCACCCCATTGGCGGGAGGGTTGCCGGATGCCATCCCATTGGCGGGAGGGTTGCCGGATGCCATCCCATTGGCGGGAGGGGTCCCGGATGCCACCCCATTGGCGGGAGGGTTGCCGGATGCCATCCCATTGGCGGGAGGGTTGCCGGATGCCATCCCATTGGCGGGAGGGGTGCCGGATGCCATCCCATTGGCGGGAGGGTTGCCGGATGCCATCCCATTGGCGGGAGGGGTCCCGGATGCCATCCCATTGGCGGGAGGGTTGCCGGATGCCATCCCATTGGCGGGAGGGTTGCCGCGTGCCATCCCATTGGCGGGAGGGTTGCCGGGTGCCATCCCATTGGCGGGAGGGGTGCCGGATGCCATCCCATTGGCGGGAGGGGTGCCGGATGCCATCCCATTGGCAGGAGGGTTGCCGGATGCCATCCCATTGGCGGGAGGGGTCCCGGATCCCACCCCATTGGCGGGAGGGTTGCCGGATGCCATCCCATTGGCGGGAGGGTTGCCGGATGCCATCCCATTGGCAGGAGGGGTGCCGGATGCCATCCCATTGGCGGGAGGGGTCCCGGATGCCACCCCATTGGCGGGAGGGTTGCCGGATGCCATCCCATTGGCGGGAGGGTTGCCGGATGCCATCCCATTGGCAGGAGGGGTGCCGGATGCCATCCCATTGGCGGGAGGGGTCCCGGATGCCATCCCATTGGCAGGAGGGGTGCCGGATGCCATCCCATTGGCGGGAGGGTTGCCGGATGCCATCCCATTGGCGGGAGGGTTGCCGCATGCCATCCCATTGGCGGGAGGGTTGCCGCATGCCATCCCATTGGCGGGAGGGTTGCCGCATGCCATCCCATTGGCGGGAGGGGTCCCGTATGCCATCCCATTGCCCGGAGGGGTCCCGGATGCCACCCCATTGGCGGGAGGGTTGCCGGATGCCATCCCATTGGCGGGAGGGTTGCCGGATGCCATCCCATTGGCGGGAGGGGTGCCGGATGCCATCCCATTGGCGGGAGGGGTCCCGGATGCCACCCCATTGGCGGGAGGGTTGCCGGATGCCATCCCATTGGTGGGAGGGTTGCCGGATGCCATCCCATTGGCGGGAGGGTTGCCGGATGCCATCCCATTGGCGCTCAAAGATATACAGTACTGTGGCATCGCTACAGATGGGAGTAACCATGGTGCAGTGAAAATATTCCCAATCATAATCCAGTATTTTGACTGGAAGAAAGGTGGTGTACAATCAACATTGCTTGAGGTCAAAGACACACCTAATGAGACAGCCGAAACCATTGCAAACTACTTGATTGAAACATTGAGAAAAAACAATTTGTCAGACAAATGTATTGCATTTGCTGGTGACAATTGCAACACAAATTTCGGAGGAATCAGTCGTGATGAAGGGGGGAAAAATGTGTTTGCAAATTTGAAGAAGTTGCTGCAGAACAAGACTCTGGTCGGTGTGGGTTGCCCAGCACACATATTGAACAATTGTGTCCATCATGGTGCAGACACACTTGATGTTGAAGTTGAGAATATCATGTTCAAGATTTACCAGTACTTCCACATTTACACTGTGCGCACTGAGAATTTGAAGGAGTACTGTGACTTTGTTGATATTGAATACAGAAAGCTCATTTCCCACAGCAAGACACGATGGCTCTCATTATTCCCTGGAATTGAGAGGCTGCTGCAGATGTTTCCAGCATTAAAGGGATACTTTCTGTCCCAGGAAAAGCCACCCGCAATGATCAAGAGGTTTTTTGAAAATTAATTTAGTGAGATTTACCTTTGGCACATGCACTCACTCATGTGTGTATTCCACTCACGCATTCAAGAAATGGAAAAGGAGAAGAATTCCATTGTGGAAGTGTGTAACATCTTGCACAGTGTCCACACTATGCTTGAGGAACGCAAAAGAGAAACAACTTCATGTCCCTTAAAGTCCCGGATGCCACCCCATTGGCGGGAGGGTTGCCGGATGCCATCCCATTGGCGGGAGGGTTGCCGCATGCCATCCCATTGGCGGGAGGGTTGCCGCATGCCATCCCATTGGCGGGAGGGTTGCCGCATGCCATCCCATTGGCGGGAGGGTTGCCGCATGCCATCCCATTGGCGGGAGGGGTCCCGGATGCCATCCCATTGCCGGGAGGGGTCCCGGATGCCACCCCATTGGCGGGAGGGTTGCCGGATGCCATCCCATTGGCGGGAGGGTTGCCGGATGCCATCCCATTGGCAAAAGGGGTGCCGGATGCCATCCCATTGGCGGGAGGGTTGCCGCATGCCATCCCATTGGCGGGAGGGTTGCCGCATGCCATCCCATTGGCGGGAGGGTTGCCGCATGCCATCCCATTGGCGGGAGGGGTCCCGGATGCCACCCCATTGGCGGGAGGGGTGCCGGATGCCATCCCATTGGCGGGAGGGGTGCCGGATGCCATCCCATTGGCGGGAGGGTTGCCGCATGCCATCCCATTGGCGGGAGGGTTGCCGCATGCCATCCCATTGGCGGGAGGGTTGCCGCATGCCATCCCATTGGCGGGAGGGGTCCCGGATGCCATCCCATTGCCGGGAGGGGTCCCGGATGCCACCCCATTGGCGGGAGGGGTGCCGGATGCCATCCCATTGGCGGGAGGGGTGCCGCATGCCATCCCATTGGCGGGAGGGGTCCCGGATGCCATGATGCCGGATGCCATCCCATTGGCGGGAGGGGTCCCGGATGCCACCCCATTGGCGGGAGGGTTGCCGGATGCCATCCCATTGGCGGGAGGGTTGCCGGATGCCATCCCATTGGCGGGAGGGGTGCCGGATGCCATCCCATTGGCGGGAGGGTTGCCGGATGCCATCCCATTGGCGGGAGGGGTCCCGGATGCCATCCCATTGGCGGGAGGGTTGCCGGATGCCATCCCATTGGCGGGAGGGTTGCCGCGTGCCATCCCATTGGCGGGAGGGTTGCCGGGTGCCATCCCATTGGCGGGAGGGGTGCCGGATGCCATCCCATTGGCGGGAGGGGTGCCGGATGCCATCCCATTGGCAGGAGGGTTGCCGGATGCCATCCCATTGGCGGGAGGGGTCCCGGATCCCACCCCATTGGCGGGAGGGTTGCCGGATGCCATCCCATTGGCGGGAGGGTTGCCGGATGCCATCCCATTGGCAGGAGGGGTGCCGGATGCCATCCCATTGGCGGGAGGGGTCCCGGATGCCACCCCATTGGCGGGAGGGTTGCCGGATGCCATCCCATTGGCGGGAGGGTTGCCGGATGCCATCCCATTGGCGGGAGGGTTGCCGGATGCCATCCCATTGGCGGGAGGGTTGCCGGATGCCATCCCATTGGCGGGAGGGGTGCCGGATGCCATCCCATTGGCGGGAGGGTTGCCGGATGCCATCCCATTGGCGGGAGGGGTCCCGGATGCCATCCCATTGGCGGGAGGGTTGCCGGATGCCATCCCATTGGCGGGAGGGTTGCCGCGTGCCATCCCATTGGCGGGAGGGTTGCCGGGTGCCATCCCATTGGCGGGAGGGGTGCCGGATGCCATCCCATTGGCGGGAGGGGTGCCGGATGCCATCCCATTGGCAGGAGGGTTGCCGGATGCCATCCCATTGGCGGGAGGGGTCCCGGATCCCACCCCATTGGCGGGAGGGTTGCCGGATGCCATCCCATTGGCGGGAGGGTTGCCGGATGCCATCCCATTGGCAGGAGGGGTGCCGGATGCCATCCCATTGGCGGGAGGGGTCCCGGATGCCACCCCATTGGCGGGAGGGTTGCCGGATGCCATCCCATTGGCGGGAGGGTTGCCGGATGCCATCCCATTGGCGGGAGGGGTGCCGGATGCCATCCCATTGGCGGGAGGGGTCCCGGATGCCACCCCATTGGCGGGAGGGTTGCCGGATGCCATCCCATTGGCGGGAGGGTTGCCGGATGCCATCCCATTGGCAGGAGGGGTGCCGGATGCCATCCCATTGGCGGGAGGGGTCCCGGATGCCACCCCATTGGCGGGAGGGTTGCCGGATGCCATCCCATTGGCGGGAGGGTTGCCGGATGCCATCCCATTGGCGGGAGGGTTGCCGCATGCCATCCCATTGGCGGGAGGGTTGCCGCATGCCATCCCATTGGCGGGAGGGTTGCCGCATGCCATCCCATTGGCGGGAGGGGTCCCGTATGCCATCCCATTGCCCGGAGGGGTCCCGGATGCCACCCCATTGGCGGGAGGGTTGCCGGATGCCATCCCATTGGCGGGAGGGTTGCCGGATGCCATCCCATTGGCGGGAGGGGTGCCGGATGCCATCCCATTGGCGGGAGGGGTCCCGGATGCCACCCCATTGGCGGGAGGGTTGCCGGATGCCATCCCATTGGTGGGAGGGTTGCCGGATGCCATCCCATTGGCGGGAGGGTTGCCGGATGCCATCCCATTGGCGCTCAAAGATATACAGTACTGTGGCATCGCTACAGATGGGAGTAACCATGGTGCAGTGAAAATATTCCCAATCATAATCCAGTATTTTGACTGGAAGAAAGGTGGTGTACAATCAACATTGCTTGAGGTCAAAGACACACCTAATGAGACAGCCGAAACCATTGCAAACTACTTGATTGAAACATTGAGAAAAAACAATTTGTCAGACAAATGTATTGCATTTGCTGGTGACAATTGCAACACAAATTTCGGAGGAATCAGTCGTGATGAAGGGGGGAAAAATGTGTTTGCAAATTTGAAGAAGTTGCTGCAGAACAAGACTCTGGTCGGTGTGGGTTGCCCAGCACACATATTGAACAATTGTGTCCATCATGGTGCAGACACACTTGATGTTGAAGTTGAGAATATCATGTTCAAGATTTACCAGTACTTCCACATTTACACTGTGCGCACTGAGAATTTGAAGGAGTACTGTGACTTTGTTGATATTGAATACAGAAAGCTCATTTCCCACAGCAAGACACGATGGCTCTCATTATTCCCTGGAATTGAGAGGCTGCTGCAGATGTTTCCAGCATTAAAGGGATACTTTCTGTCCCAGGAAAAGCCACCCGCAATGATCAAGAGGTTTTTTGAAAATTAATTTAGTGAGATTTACCTTTGGCACATGCACTCACTCATGTGTGTATTCCACTCACGCATTCAAGAAATGGAAAAGGAGAAGAATTCCATTGTGGAAGTGTGTAACATCTTGCACAGTGTCCACACTATGCTTGAGGAACGCAAAAGAGAAACAACTTCATGTCCCTTAAAGTCCCGGATGCCACCCCATTGGCGGGAGGGTTGCCGGATGCCATCCCATTGGCGGGAGGGTTGCCGCATGCCATCCCATTGGCGGGAGGGTTGCCGGATGCCATCCCATTGGCGGGAGGGTTGCCGGATGCCATCCCATTGGCGGGAGGGGTGCCGGATGCCATCCCATTGGCGGGAGGGTTGCCGGATGCCATCCCATTGGCGGGAGGGGTCCCGGATGCCATCCCATTGGCGGGAGGGTTGCCGGATGCCATCCCATTGGCGGGAGGGTTGCCGCGTGCCATCCCATTGGCGGGAGGGTTGCCGGGTGCCATCCCATTGGCGGGAGGGGTGCCGGATGCCATCCCATTGGCGGGAGGGGTGCCGGATGCCATCCCATTGGCAGGAGGGTTGCCGGATGCCATCCCATTGGCGGGAGGGGTCCCGGATCCCACCCCATTGGCGGGAGGGTTGCCGGATGCCATCCCATTGGCGGGAGGGTTGCCGGATGCCATCCCATTGGCAGGAGGGGTGCCGGATGCCATCCCATTGGCGGGAGGGGTCCCGGATGCCACCCCATTGGCGGGAGGGTTGCCGGATGCCATCCCATTGGCGGGAGGGTTGCCGGATGCCATCCCATTGGCGGGAGGGGTGCCGGATGCCATCCCATTGGCGGGAGGGGTCCCGGATGCCACCCCATTGGCGGGAGGGTTGCCGGATGCCATCCCATTGGCGGGAGGGTTGCCGGATGCCATCCCATTGGCAGGAGGGGTGCCGGATGCCATCCCATTGGCGGGAGGGGTCCCGGATGCCACCCCATTGGCGGGAGGGTTGCCGGATGCCATCCCATTGGCGGGAGGGTTGCCGGATGCCATCCCATTGGCGGGAGGGTTGCCGCATGCCATCCCATTGGCGGGAGGGTTGCCGCATGCCATCCCATTGGCGGGAGGGTTGCCGCATGCCATCCCATTGGCGGGAGGGGTCCCGTATGCCATCCCATTGCCCGGAGGGGTCCCGGATGCCACCCCATTGGCGGGAGGGTTGCCGGATGCCATCCCATTGGCGGGAGGGTTGCCGGATGCCATCCCATTGGCGGGAGGGGTGCCGGATGCCATCCCATTGGCGGGAGGGGTCCCGGATGCCACCCCATTGGCGGGAGGGTTGCCGGATGCCATCCCATTGGTGGGAGGGTTGCCGGATGCCATCCCATTGGCGGGAGGGTTGCCGGATGCCATCCCATTGGCGCTCAAAGATATACAGTACTGTGGCATCGCTACAGATGGGAGTAACCATGGTGCAGTGAAAATATTCCCAATCATAATCCAGTATTTTGACTGGAAGAAAGGTGGTGTACAATCAACATTGCTTGAGGTCAAAGACACACCTAATGAGACAGCCGAAACCATTGCAAACTACTTGATTGAAACATTGAGAAAAAACAATTTGTCAGACAAATGTATTGCATTTGCTGGTGACAATTGCAACACAAATTTCGGAGGAATCAGTCGTGATGAAGGGGGGAAAAATGTGTTTGCAAATTTGAAGAAGTTGCTGCAGAACAAGACTCTGGTCGGTGTGGGTTGCCCAGCACACATATTGAACAATTGTGTCCATCATGGTGCAGACACACTTGATGTTGAAGTTGAGAATATCATGTTCAAGATTTACCAGTACTTCCACATTTACACTGTGCGCACTGAGAATTTGAAGGAGTACTGTGACTTTGTTGATATTGAATACAGAAAGCTCATTTCCCACAGCAAGACACGATGGCTCTCATTATTCCCTGGAATTGAGAGGCTGCTGCAGATGTTTCCAGCATTAAAGGGATACTTTCTGTCCCAGGAAAAGCCACCCGCAATGATCAAGAGGTTTTTTGAAAATTAATTTAGTGAGATTTACCTTTGGCACATGCACTCACTCATGTGTGTATTCCACTCACGCATTCAAGAAATGGAAAAGGAGAAGAATTCCATTGTGGAAGTGTGTAACATCTTGCACAGTGTCCACACTATGCTTGAGGAACGCAAAAGAGAAACAACTTCATGTCCCTTAAAGTCCCGGATGCCACCCCATTGGCGGGAGGGTTGCCGGATGCCATCCCATTGGCGGGAGGGTTGCCGCATGCCATCCCATTGGCGGGAGGGTTGCCGCATGCCATCCCATTGGCGGGAGGGTTGCCGCATGCCATCCCATTGGCGGGAGGGTTGCCGCATGCCATCCCATTGGCGGGAGGGGTCCCGGATGCCATCCCATTGCCGGGAGGGGTCCCGGATGCCACCCCATTGGCGGGAGGGTTGCCGGATGCCATCCCATTGGCGGGAGGGTTGCCGGATGCCATCCCATTGGCAAAAGGGGTGCCGGATGCCATCCCATTGGCGGGAGGGTTGCCGCATGCCATCCCATTGGCGGGAGGGTTGCCGCATGCCATCCCATTGGCGGGAGGGTTGCCGCATGCCATCCCATTGGCGGGAGGGGTCCCGGATGCCACCCCATTGGCGGGAGGGGTGCCGGATGCCATCCCATTGGCGGGAGGGGTGCCGGATGCCATCCCATTGGCGGGAGGGTTGCCGCATGCCATCCCATTGGCGGGAGGGTTGCCGCATGCCATCCCATTGGCGGGAGGGTTGCCGCATGCCATCCCATTGGCGGGAGGGGTCCCGGATGCCATCCCATTGCCGGGAGGGGTCCCGGATGCCACCCCATTGGCGGGAGGGGTGCCGGATGCCATCCCATTGGCGGGAGGGGTGCCGCATGCCATCCCATTGGCGGGAGGGGTCCCGGATGCCATGATGCCGGATGCCATCCCATTGGCGGGAGGGGTCCCGGATGCCACCCCATTGGCGGGAGGGTTGCCGGATGCCATCCCATTGGCGGGAGGGTTGCCGGATGCCATCCCATTGGCGGGAGGGGTGCCGGATGCCATCCCATTGGCGGGAGGGTTGCCGGATGCCATCCCATTGGCGGGAGGGGTCCCGGATGCCATCCCATTGGCGGGAGGGTTGCCGGATGCCATCCCATTGGCGGGAGGGTTGCCGCGTGCCATCCCATTGGCGGGAGGGTTGCCGGGTGCCATCCCATTGGCGGGAGGGGTGCCGGATGCCATCCCATTGGCGGGAGGGGTGCCGGATGCCATCCCATTGGCAGGAGGGTTGCCGGATGCCATCCCATTGGCGGGAGGGGTCCCGGATCCCACCCCATTGGCGGGAGGGTTGCCGGATGCCATCCCATTGGCGGGAGGGTTGCCGGATGCCATCCCATTGGCAGGAGGGGTGCCGGATGCCATCCCATTGGCGGGAGGGGTCCCGGATGCCACCCCATTGGCGGGAGGGTTGCCGGATGCCATCCCATTGGCGGGAGGGTTGCCGGATGCCATCCCATTGGCGGGAGGGTTGCCGGATGCCATCCCATTGGCGGGAGGGTTGCCGGATGCCATCCCATTGGCGGGAGGGGTGCCGGATGCCATCCCATTGGCGGGAGGGTTGCCGGATGCCATCCCATTGGCGGGAGGGGTCCCGGATGCCATCCCATTGGCGGGAGGGTTGCCGGATGCCATCCCATTGGCGGGAGGGTTGCCGCGTGCCATCCCATTGGCGGGAGGGTTGCCGGGTGCCATCCCATTGGCGGGAGGGGTGCCGGATGCCATCCCATTGGCGGGAGGGGTGCCGGATGCCATCCCATTGGCAGGAGGGTTGCCGGATGCCATCCCATTGGCGGGAGGGGTCCCGGATCCCACCCCATTGGCGGGAGGGTTGCCGGATGCCATCCCATTGGCGGGAGGGTTGCCGGATGCCATCCCATTGGCAGGAGGGGTGCCGGATGCCATCCCATTGGCGGGAGGGGTCCCGGATGCCACCCCATTGGCGGGAGGGTTGCCGGATGCCATCCCATTGGCGGGAGGGTTGCCGGATGCCATCCCATTGGCGGGAGGGGTGCCGGATGCCATCCCATTGGCGGGAGGGGTCCCGGATGCCACCCCATTGGCGGGAGGGTTGCCGGATGCCATCCCATTGGCGGGAGGGTTGCCGGATGCCATCCCATTGGCAGGAGGGGTGCCGGATGCCATCCCATTGGCGGGAGGGGTCCCGGATGCCACCCCATTGGCGGGAGGGTTGCCGGATGCCATCCCATTGGCGGGAGGGTTGCCGGATGCCATCCCATTGGCGGGAGGGTTGCCGCATGCCATCCCATTGGCGGGAGGGTTGCCGCATGCCATCCCATTGGCGGGAGGGTTGCCGCATGCCATCCCATTGGCGGGAGGGGTCCCGTATGCCATCCCATTGCCCGGAGGGGTCCCGGATGCCACCCCATTGGCGGGAGGGTTGCCGGATGCCATCCCATTGGCGGGAGGGTTGCCGGATGCCATCCCATTGGCGGGAGGGGTGCCGGATGCCATCCCATTGGCGGGAGGGGTCCCGGATGCCACCCCATTGGCGGGAGGGTTGCCGGATGCCATCCCATTGGTGGGAGGGTTGCCGGATGCCATCCCATTGGCGGGAGGGTTGCCGGATGCCATCCCATTGGCGCTCAAAGATATACAGTACTGTGGCATCGCTACAGATGGGAGTAACCATGGTGCAGTGAAAATATTCCCAATCATAATCCAGTATTTTGACTGGAAGAAAGGTGGTGTACAATCAACATTGCTTGAGGTCAAAGACACACCTAATGAGACAGCCGAAACCATTGCAAACTACTTGATTGAAACATTGAGAAAAAACAATTTGTCAGACAAATGTATTGCATTTGCTGGTGACAATTGCAACACAAATTTCGGAGGAATCAGTCGTGATGAAGGGGGGAAAAATGTGTTTGCAAATTTGAAGAAGTTGCTGCAGAACAAGACTCTGGTCGGTGTGGGTTGCCCAGCACACATATTGAACAATTGTGTCCATCATGGTGCAGACACACTTGATGTTGAAGTTGAGAATATCATGTTCAAGATTTACCAGTACTTCCACATTTACACTGTGCGCACTGAGAATTTGAAGGAGTACTGTGACTTTGTTGATATTGAATACAGAAAGCTCATTTCCCACAGCAAGACACGATGGCTCTCATTATTCCCTGGAATTGAGAGGCTGCTGCAGATGTTTCCAGCATTAAAGGGATACTTTCTGTCCCAGGAAAAGCCACCCGCAATGATCAAGAGGTTTTTTGAAAATTAATTTAGTGAGATTTACCTTTGGCACATGCACTCACTCATGTGTGTATTCCACTCACGCATTCAAGAAATGGAAAAGGAGAAGAATTCCATTGTGGAAGTGTGTAACATCTTGCACAGTGTCCACACTATGCTTGAGGAACGCAAAAGAGAAACAACTTCATGTCCCTTAAAGTCCCGGATGCCACCCCATTGGCGGGAGGGTTGCCGGATGCCATCCCATTGGCGGGAGGGTTGCCGCATGCCATCCCATTGGCGGGAGGGTTGCCGGATGCCATCCCATTGGCGGGAGGGTTGCCGGATGCCATCCCATTGGCGGGAGGGGTGCCGGATGCCATCCCATTGGCGGGAGGGTTGCCGGATGCCATCCCATTGGCGGGAGGGGTCCCGGATGCCATCCCATTGGCGGGAGGGTTGCCGGATGCCATCCCATTGGCGGGAGGGTTGCCGCGTGCCATCCCATTGGCGGGAGGGTTGCCGGGTGCCATCCCATTGGCGGGAGGGGTGCCGGATGCCATCCCATTGGCGGGAGGGGTGCCGGATGCCATCCCATTGGCAGGAGGGTTGCCGGATGCCATCCCATTGGCGGGAGGGGTCCCGGATCCCACCCCATTGGCGGGAGGGTTGCCGGATGCCATCCCATTGGCGGGAGGGTTGCCGGATGCCATCCCATTGGCAGGAGGGGTGCCGGATGCCATCCCATTGGCGGGAGGGGTCCCGGATGCCACCCCATTGGCGGGAGGGTTGCCGGATGCCATCCCATTGGCGGGAGGGTTGCCGGATGCCATCCCATTGGCGGGAGGGGTGCCGGATGCCATCCCATTGGCGGGAGGGGTCCCGGATGCCACCCCATTGGCGGGAGGGTTGCCGGATGCCATCCCATTGGCGGGAGGGTTGCCGGATGCCATCCCATTGGCAGGAGGGGTGCCGGATGCCATCCCATTGGCGGGAGGGGTCCCGGATGCCACCCCATTGGCGGGAGGGTTGCCGGATGCCATCCCATTGGCGGGAGGGTTGCCGGATGCCATCCCATTGGCGGGAGGGTTGCCGCATGCCATCCCATTGGCGGGAGGGTTGCCGCATGCCATCCCATTGGCGGGAGGGTTGCCGCATGCCATCCCATTGGCGGGAGGGGTCCCGTATGCCATCCCATTGCCCGGAGGGGTCCCGGATGCCACCCCATTGGCGGGAGGGTTGCCGGATGCCATCCCATTGGCGGGAGGGTTGCCGGATGCCATCCCATTGGCGGGAGGGGTGCCGGATGCCATCCCATTGGCGGGAGGGGTCCCGGATGCCACCCCATTGGCGGGAGGGTTGCCGGATGCCATCCCATTGGTGGGAGGGTTGCCGGATGCCATCCCATTGGCGGGAGGGTTGCCGGATGCCATCCCATTGGCGCTCAAAGATATACAGTACTGTGGCATCGCTACAGATGGGAGTAACCATGGTGCAGTGAAAATATTCCCAATCATAATCCAGTATTTTGACTGGAAGAAAGGTGGTGTACAATCAACATTGCTTGAGGTCAAAGACACACCTAATGAGACAGCCGAAACCATTGCAAACTACTTGATTGAAACATTGAGAAAAAACAATTTGTCAGACAAATGTATTGCATTTGCTGGTGACAATTGCAACACAAATTTCGGAGGAATCAGTCGTGATGAAGGGGGGAAAAATGTGTTTGCAAATTTGAAGAAGTTGCTGCAGAACAAGACTCTGGTCGGTGTGGGTTGCCCAGCACACATATTGAACAATTGTGTCCATCATGGTGCAGACACACTTGATGTTGAAGTTGAGAATATCATGTTCAAGATTTACCAGTACTTCCACATTTACACTGTGCGCACTGAGAATTTGAAGGAGTACTGTGACTTTGTTGATATTGAATACAGAAAGCTCATTTCCCACAGCAAGACACGATGGCTCTCATTATTCCCTGGAATTGAGAGGCTGCTGCAGATGTTTCCAGCATTAAAGGGATACTTTCTGTCCCAGGAAAAGCCACCCGCAATGATCAAGAGGTTTTTTGAAAATTAATTTAGTGAGATTTACCTTTGGCACATGCACTCACTCATGTGTGTATTCCACTCACGCATTCAAGAAATGGAAAAGGAGAAGAATTCCATTGTGGAAGTGTGTAACATCTTGCACAGTGTCCACACTATGCTTGAGGAACGCAAAAGAGAAACAACTTCATGTCCCTTAAAGTCCCGGATGCCACCCCATTGGCGGGAGGGTTGCCGGATGCCATCCCATTGGCGGGAGGGTTGCCGCATGCCATCCCATTGGCGGGAGGGTTGCCGCATGCCATCCCATTGGCGGGAGGGTTGCCGCATGCCATCCCATTGGCGGGAGGGTTGCCGCATGCCATCCCATTGGCGGGAGGGGTCCCGGATGCCATCCCATTGCCGGGAGGGGTCCCGGATGCCACCCCATTGGCGGGAGGGTTGCCGGATGCCATCCCATTGGCGGGAGGGTTGCCGGATGCCATCCCATTGGCAAAAGGGGTGCCGGATGCCATCCCATTGGCGGGAGGGTTGCCGCATGCCATCCCATTGGCGGGAGGGTTGCCGCATGCCATCCCATTGGCGGGAGGGTTGCCGCATGCCATCCCATTGGCGGGAGGGGTCCCGGATGCCACCCCATTGGCGGGAGGGGTGCCGGATGCCATCCCATTGGCGGGAGGGGTGCCGGATGCCATCCCATTGGCGGGAGGGTTGCCGCATGCCATCCCATTGGCGGGAGGGTTGCCGCATGCCATCCCATTGGCGGGAGGGTTGCCGCATGCCATCCCATTGGCGGGAGGGGTCCCGGATGCCATCCCATTGCCGGGAGGGGTCCCGGATGCCACCCCATTGGCGGGAGGGGTGCCGGATGCCATCCCATTGGCGGGAGGGGTGCCGCATGCCATCCCATTGGCGGGAGGGGTCCCGGATGCCATGATGCCGGATGCCATCCCATTGGCGGGAGGGGTCCCGGATGCCACCCCATTGGCGGGAGGGTTGCCGGATGCCATCCCATTGGCGGGAGGGTTGCCGGATGCCATCCCATTGGCGGGAGGGGTGCCGGATGCCATCCCATTGGCGGGAGGGTTGCCGGATGCCATCCCATTGGCGGGAGGGGTCCCGGATGCCATCCCATTGGCGGGAGGGTTGCCGGATGCCATCCCATTGGCGGGAGGGTTGCCGCGTGCCATCCCATTGGCGGGAGGGTTGCCGGGTGCCATCCCATTGGCGGGAGGGGTGCCGGATGCCATCCCATTGGCGGGAGGGGTGCCGGATGCCATCCCATTGGCAGGAGGGTTGCCGGATGCCATCCCATTGGCGGGAGGGGTCCCGGATCCCACCCCATTGGCGGGAGGGTTGCCGGATGCCATCCCATTGGCGGGAGGGTTGCCGGATGCCATCCCATTGGCAGGAGGGGTGCCGGATGCCATCCCATTGGCGGGAGGGGTCCCGGATGCCACCCCATTGGCGGGAGGGTTGCCGGATGCCATCCCATTGGCGGGAGGGTTGCCGGATGCCATCCCATTGGCGGGAGGGGTCCCGGATGCCACCCCATTGGCGGGAGGGTTGCCGGATGCCATCCCATTGGCGGGAGGGTTGCCGGATGCCATCCCATTGGCGGGAGGGGTGCCGGATGCCATCCCATTGGCGGGAGGGTTGCCGGATGCCATCCCATTGGCGGGAGGGGTCCCGGATGCCATCCCATTGGCGGGAGGGTTGCCGGATGCCATCCCATTGGCGGGAGGGTTGCCGCGTGCCATCCCATTGGCGGGAGGGTTGCCGGGTGCCATCCCATTGGCGGGAGGGGTGCCGGATGCCATCCCATTGGCGGGAGGGGTGCCGGATGCCATCCCATTGGCAGGAGGGTTGCCGGATGCCATCCCATTGGCGGGAGGGGTCCCGGATCCCACCCCATTGGCGGGAGGGTTGCCGGATGCCATCCCATTGGCGGGAGGGTTGCCGGATGCCATCCCATTGGCAGGAGGGGTGCCGGATGCCATCCCATTGGCGGGAGGGGTCCCGGATGCCACCCCATTGGCGGGAGGGTTGCCGGATGCCATCCCATTGGCGGGAGGGTTGCCGGATGCCATCCCATTGGCGGGAGGGGTGCCGGATGCCATCCCATTGGCGGGAGGGGTCCCGGATGCCACCCCATTGGCGGGAGGGTTGCCGGATGCCATCCCATTGGCGGGAGGGTTGCCGGATGCCATCCCATTGGCGGGAGGGTTGCCGCATGCCATCCCATTGGCGGGAGGGTTGCCGCATGCCATCCCATTGGCGGGAGGGTTGCCGCATGCCATCCCATTGGCGGGAGGGGTCCCGTATGCCATCCCATTGCCCGGAGGGGTCCCGGATGCCACCCCATTGGCGGGAGGGTTGCCGGATGCCATCCCATTGGCGGGAGGGTTGCCGGATGCCATCCCATTGGCGGGAGGGTTGCCGGATGCCATCCCATTGGCGGGAGGGGTGCCGGATGCCATCCCATTGGCGGGAGGGGTCCCGGATGCCACCCCATTGGCGGGAGGGTTGCCGGATGCCATCCCATTGGCGGGAGGGTTGCCGGATGCCATCCCATTGGCGCTCAAAGATATACAGTACTGTGGCATCGCTACAGATGGGAGTAACCATGGTGCAGTGAAAATATTCCCAATCATAATCCAGTATTTTGACTGGAAGAAAGGTGGTGTACAATCAACATTGCTTGAGGTCAAAGACACACCTAATGAGACAGCCGAAACCATTGCAAACTACTTGATTGAAACATTGAGAAAAAACAATTTGTCAGACAAATGTATTGCATTTGCTGGTGACAATTGCAACACAAATTTCGGAGGAATCAGTCGTGATGAAGGGGGGAAAAATGTGTTTGCAAATTTGAAGAAGTTGCTGCAGAACAAGACTCTGGTCGGTGTGGGTTGCCCAGCACACATATTGAACAATTGTGTCCATCATGGTGCAGACACACTTGATGTTGAAGTTGAGAATATCATGTTCAAGATTTACCAGTACTTCCACATTTACACTGTGCGCACTGAGAATTTGAAGGAGTACTGTGACTTTGTTGATATTGAATACAGAAAGCTCATTTCCCACAGCAAGACACGATGGCTGTCATTATTCCCTGGAATTGAGAGGCTGCTGCAGATGTTTCCAGCATTAAAGGGATACTTTCTGTCCCAGGAAAAGCCACCCGCAATGATCAAGAGGTTTTTTGAAAATTAATTTAGTGAGATTTACCTTTGGCACATGCACTCACTCATGTGTGTATTCCACTCACGCATTCAAGAAATGGAAAAGGAGAAGAATTCCATTGTGGAAGTGTGTAACATCTTGCACAGTGTCCACACTATGCTTGAGGAACGCAAAAGAGAAACAACTTCATGTCCCTTAAAGTCCCGGATGCCACCCCATTGGCGGGAGGGTTGCCGGATGCCATCCCATTGGCGGGAGGGTTGCCGCATGCCATCCCATTGGCGGGAGGGTTGCCGGATGCCATCCCATTGGCGGGAGGGTTGCCGCATGCCATCCCATTGGCGGGAGGGTTGCCGCATGCCATCCCATTGGCGGGAGGGGTCCTGTATGCCATCCCATTGCCGGGAGGGGTCCCGGATGCCACCCCATTGGCGGGAGGGTTGCCGGATGCGATCCCATTGGCGGGAGGGTTGCCGCATGCCATCCCATTGGCGGGAGGGGTCCCGGATGCCATCCCATTGCCGGGAGGGGTCCCGGATGCCACCCCATTGCCGGGAGGGGTCCCGGATGCCACCCCATTGGCGGGAGGGTTGCCGGATGCCATCCCATTGGCGGGAGGGGTGCCGGATGCCATCCCATTGGCGGGAGGGTTGCCGGATGCCACCCCATTGGCGGGAGGGTTGCCGGATGCCATCCCATTGGCGGGAGGGTTGCCGGATGCCATCCCATTGCCGGGAGGGGTCCCGGATGCCACCCCATTGGCAAGAGGGTTGCCGGATGCCATCCCATTGGCGGGAGGGTTGCCGCATGCCATCCCATTGGCGGGAGGGTTGCCGCATGCCATCCCGTTGGCGGGAGGGGTCCCGTATGCCATCCCATTGCCGGGAGGGGTCCCGGATGCCACCCCATTGGCGGGAGGGTTGCCGGATGCCATCCCATTGGCGGGAGGGTTGCCGGATGCCATCCCATTGGCGGGAGGGTTGCCGGATGCCATCCCATTGGCGCTCAAATATATACAGTACTGTGGCATCGCTACAGATGGGAGTAACCATGGTGCAGTGAAAATATTCCCAATCATAATCCAGTATTTTGACTGGAAGAAAGGTGGTGTACAATCAACATTGCTTGAGGTCAAAGACACACCTAATGAGACAGCCGAAACCATTGCAAACTACTTGATTGAAACATTGAGAAAAAACAATTTGTCAGACAAATGTATTGCATTTGCTGGTGACAATTGCAACACAAATTTCGGAGGAATCAGTCGTGATGAAGGGGGGAAAAATGTGTTTGCAAATTTGAAGAAGTTGCTGCAGAACAAGACTCTGGTCGGTGTGGGTTGCCCAGCACACATATTGAACAATTGTGTCCATCATGGTGCAGACACACTTGATGTTGAAGTTGAGAATATCATGTTCAAGATTTACCAGTACTTCCACATTTACACTGTGCGCACTGAGAATTTGAAGGAGTACTGTGACTTTGTTGATATTGAATACAGAAAGCTCCTTTCCCACAGCAAGACACGATGGCTGTCATTATTCCCTGGAATTGAGAGGCTGCTGCAGATGTTTCCAGCATTAAAGGGATACTTTCTGTCCCAGGAAAAGCCACCCGCAATGATCAAGAGGTTTTTTGAAAATTAATTTAGTGAGATTTACCTTTGGCACATGCACTCACTCATGTGTGTATTCCACTCACGCATTCAAGAAATGGAAAAGGAGAAGAATTCCATTGTGGAAGTGTGTAACATCTTGCACAGTGTCCACACTATGCTTGAGGAACGCAAAAGAGAAACAACTTCATGTCCCTTAAAGTCCCGGATGCCACCCCATTGGCGGGAGGGTTGCCGCATGCCATCCCATTGGCGGGAGGGGTGCCGGATGCCATCCCATTGGCGGGAGGGGTCCCGTATGCCATCCCATTGCCCGGAGGGGTCCCGGATGCCACCCCATTGGCGGGAGGGTTGCCGGATGCCATCCCATTGGCGGGAGGGTTGCCGGATGCCATCCCATTGGCGGGAGGGGTCCCGGATGCCACCCCATTGGCGGGAGGGTTGCCGAAACCATTGCAAACTACTTGATTGAAACATTGAGAAAAAACAATTTGTCAGACAAATGTATTGCATTTGCTGGTGACAATTGCAACACAAATTTCGGAGGAATCAGTCGTGATGAAGGGGGGAAAAATGTGTTTGCAAATTTGAAGAAGTTGCTGCAGAACAAGACTCTGGTCGGTGTGGGTTGCCCAGCACACATATTGAACAATTGTGTCCATCATGGTGCAGACACACTTGATGTTGAAGTTGAGAATATCATGTTCAAGATTTACCAGTACTTCCACATTTACACTGTGCGCACTGAGAATTTGAAGGAGTACTGTGACTTTGTTGATATTGAATACAGAAAGCTCCTTTCCCACAGCAAGACACGATGGCTGTCATTATTCCCTGGAATTGAGAGGCTGCTGCAGATGTTTCCAGCATTAAAGGGATACTTTCTGTCCCAGGAAAAGCCACCCGCAATGATCAAGAGGTTTTTTGAAAATTAATTTATTGAGATTTACCTTTGGCACATGCACTCACTCATGTGTGTATTCCACTCACGCATTCAAGAAATGGAAAAGGAGAAGAATTGCATTGTGGAAGTGTGTAACATCTTGCACAGTGTCCACACTATGCTTGAGGAAAGCAAAAGAGAAACAACTTCATGTCCCTTAAAGTCCCGGATGCCACCCCATTGGCGGGAGGGTTGCCGGATGCCATCCCATTGGCGGGAGGGGTGCCAGATGCCATCCCATTGGCGGGAGGGGTGCCGGATGCCATCCCATTGGCGGGAGGGGTCCCGTATGCCATCCCATTGCCCGGAGGGGTCCCGGATGCCACCCCATTGGCGGGAGGGTTGCCGGATGCCATCCCATTGGCGGGAGGGTTGCCGGATGCCATCCCATTGGCGGGAGGGGTGCCGGATGCCATCCCATTGGCGGGAGGGGTCCCGGATGCCACCCCATTGGCGGGAGGGTTGCCGGATGCCATCCCATTGGCGGGAGGGTTGCCGGATGCCATCCCATTGGCGGGAGGGTTGCCGGATGCCATCCCATTGGCGGGAGGGGTCCCGGATGCCACCCCATTGGCGGGAGGGTTGCCGGATGCCATCCCATTGGCGGGAGGGTTGCCGGATGCCATCCCATTGGCGGGAGGGGTCCCGGATGCCACCCCATTGGCGGGAGGGTTGCCGGATGCCATCCCATTGGCGGGAGGGTTGCCGGATGCCATCCCATTGGCGCTCAAAGATATACAGTACTGTGGCATCGCTACAGATGGGAGTAACCATGGTGCAGTGAAAATATTCCCAATCATAATCCAGTATTTTGACTGGAAGAAAGGTGGTGTACAATAAACATTGCTTGAGGTCAAAGACACACCTAATGAGACAGCCGAAACCATTGCAAACTACTTGATTGAAACATTGAGAAAAAACAATTTGTCAGACAAATGTATTGCATTTGCTGGTGACAATTGCAACACAAATTTCGGAGGAATCAGTCGTGATGAAGGGGGGAAAAATGTGTTTGCAAATTTGAAGAAGTTGCTGCAGAACAAGACTCTGGTCGGTGTGGGTTGCCCAGCACACATATTGAACAATTGTGTCCATCATGGTGCAGACACACTTGATGTTGAAGTTGAGAATATCATGTTCAAGATTTACCAGTACTTCCACATTTACACTGTGCGCACTGAGAATTTGAAGGAGTACTGTGACTTTGTTGATATTGAATACAGAAAGCTCCTTTCCCACAGCAAGACACGATGGCTGTCATTATTCCCTGGAATTGAGAGGCTGCTGCAGATGTTTCCAGCATTAAAGGGATACTTTCTGTCCCAGGAAAAGCCACCCGCAATGATCAAGAGGTTTTTTGAAAATTAATTTAGTGAGATTTACCTTTGGCACATGCACTCACTCATGTGTGTATTCCACTCACGCATTCAAGAAATGGAAAAGGAGAAGAATTCCATTGTGGAAGTGTGTAACATCTTGCACAGTGTCCACACTATGCTTGAGGAACGCAAAAGAGAAACAACTTCATGTCCCTTAAAGTCCCGGATGCCACCCCATTGGCGGGAGGGTTGCCGGATGCCATCCCATTGGCGGGAGGGTTGCCGGATGCCACCCCATTGGCGGGAGGGTTGCCGGATGCCATCCCATTGGCGGGAGGGTTGCCGCATGCCATCCCATTGGCGGGAGGGTTGCCGCATGCCATCCCATTGGCGGGAGGGGTCCCGTATGCCATCCCATTGCCGGGAGGGTTCCCGGATGCCACCCCATTGGCGGGAGGGTTGCCGGATGCGATCCCATTGGCGGGAGGGTTGCCGCATGCCATCCCATTGGCGGGAGGGGTCCCGGATGCCATCCCATTGCCGGGAGGGGTCCCGGATGCCACCCCATTGCCGGGAGGGGTCCCGGATGCCACCCCATTGGCGGGAGGGTTGCCGGATGCCATCCCATTGGCGGGAGGGGTGCCGGATGCCATCCCATTGGCGGGAGGGTTGCCGGATGCCACCCCATTGGCGGGAGGGTTGCCGGATGCCATCCCATTGGCGGGAGGGTTGCCGGATGCCATCCCATTGCCGGGAGGGGTCCCGGATGCCACCCCATTGGCGGGAGGGTTGCCGGATGCCATCCCATTGGCGGGAGGGTTGCCGCATGCCATCCCATTGGCGGGAGGGTTGCCGCATGCCATCCCGTTGGCGGGAGGGGTCCCGTATGCCATCCCATTGCCGGGAGGGGTCCCGGATGCCACCCCATTGGCGGGAGGGTTGCCGGATGCCATCCCATTGGCGGGAGGGTTGCCGGATGCCATCCCATTGGCGGGAGGGTTGCCGGATGCCATCCCATTGGCGCTCAAATATATACAGTACTGTGGCATCGCTACAGATGGGAGTAACCATGGTGCAGTGAAAATATTCCCAATCATAATCCAGTATTTTGACTGGAAGAAAGGTGGTGTACAATCAACATTGCTTGAGGTCAAAGACACACCTAATGAGACAGCCGAAACCATTGCAAACTACTTGATTGAAACATTGAGAAAAAACAATTTGTCAGACAAATGTATTGCATTTGCTGGTGACAATTGCAACACAAATTTCGGAGGAATCAGTCGTGATGAAGGGGGGAAAAATGTGTTTGCAAATTTGAAGAAGTTGCTGCAGAACAAGACTCTGGTCGGTGTGGGTTGCCCAGCACACATATTGAACAATTGTGTCCATCATGGTGCAGACACACTTGATGTTGAAGTTGAGAATATCATGTTCAAGATTTACCAGTACTTCCACATTTACACTGTGCGCACTGAGAATTTGAAGGAGTACTGTGACTTTGTTGATATTGAATACAGAAAGCTCCTTTCCCACAGCAAGACACGATGGCTGTCATTATTCCCTGGAATTGAGAGGCTGCTGCAGATGTTTCCAGCATTAAAGGGATACTTTCTGTCCCAGGAAAAGCCACCCGCAATGATCAAGAGGTTTTTTGAAAATTAATTTAGTGAGATTTACCTTTGGCACATGCACTCACTCATGTGTGTATTCCACTCACGCATTCAAGAAATGGAAAAGGAGAAGAATTCCATTGTGGAAGTGTGTAACATCTTGCACAGTGTCCACACTATGCTTGAGGAACGCAAAAGAGAAACAACTTCATGTCCCTTAAAGTCCCGGATGCCACCCCATTGGCGGGAGGGTTGCCGCATGCCATCCCATTGGCGGGAGGGGTGCCGGATGCCATCCCATTGGCGGGAGGGGTCCCGTATGCCATCCCATTGCCCGGAGGGGTCCCGGATGCCACCCCATTGGCGGGAGGGTTGCCGGATGCCATCCCATTGGCGGGAGGGTTGACGGATGCCATCCCATTGGCGGGAGGGGTCCCGGATGCCACCCCATTGGCGGGAGGGTTGCCGAAACCATTGCAAACTACTTGATTGAAACATTGAGAAAAAACAATTTGTCAGACAAATGTATTGCATTTGCTGGTGACAATTGCAACACAAATTTCGGAGGAATCAGTCGTGATGAAGGGGGGAAAAATGTGTTTGCAAATTTGAAGAAGTTGCTGCAGAACAAGACTCTGGTCGGTGTGGGTTGCCCAGCACACATATTGAACAATTGTGTCCATCATGGTGCAGACACACTTGATGTTGAAGTTGAGAATATCATGTTCAAGATTTACCAGTACTTCCACATTTACACTGTGCGCACTGAGAATTTGAAGGAGTACTGTGACTTTGTTGATATTGAATACAGAAAGCTCCTTTCCCACAGCAAGACACGATGGCTGTCATTATTCCCTGGAATTGAGAGGCTGCTGCAGATGTTTCCAGCATTAAAGGGATACTTTCTGTCCCAGGAAAAGCCACCCGGAATGATCAAGAGGTTTTTTGAAAATTAATTTAGTGAGATTTACCTTTGGCACATGCACTCACTCATGTGTGTATTCCACTCACGCATTCAAGAAATGGAAAAGGAGAAGAATTCCATTGTGGAAGTGTGTAACATCTTGCACAGTGTCCACACTATGCTTGAGGAACGCAAAAGAGAAACAACTTCATGTCCCTTAAAGTCCCGGATGCCACCCCATTGGCGGGAGGGTTGCCGAATGCCATCCCATTGGCGGGAGGGTTGCCGCATGCCATCCCATTGGCGGGAAGCGTGCAGGATGCCATCCCATTGGCGGGAGGGGTGCCGGATACCATCCCATTGGCGGGAGGGGTCCCGGATGCCATCCCATTGCCGGGAGGGGTGCCGGATGCCACCCCATTGGCGGGAGGGGTGCCGGATGCCATCCCATTGGCGGGAGGGTTGCCGCATGCCATCCCATTGGCGGGAGGGTTGCCGCATGCCATCCCATTGGCGGGAAGCGTGCAGGATGCCATCCCATTGGCGGGAGGGGTGCCGGATACCATCCCATTGGCGGGAGGGGTCCCGGATGCCACCACATTGGCGGGAGGGTTGCCGCATGCCATCCCATTGGCGGGAGGGGTGCCGGATACCATCCCATTGGCGGGAGGGGTCCCGGATGCCACCCCATTGGCGGGAGGGTTGCCGCATGCCATCCCATTGGCGGGAGGGTTGCCGGATGCCATCTCATTGGCGGGAGGGTTGCCGCATGCCATCCCATTGGCGGGAGGGTTGCCGGATGCCATCCCATTGGCGGGAGGGGTCCCGGATGCCATCCCATTGGCGGGAGGGGTCCCGGATGCCATCCCATTGGCGGGATTGCCAATGGGATGGCATCCGGCAAACCTCCCGCCAATGGGATGGCATCCGGCAACCCATTGGCGGGAGGGTTGCCGGATGCCATTCCATTGGCGGGAGGGGTCCCGGATGCCACCCCATTGGCGGGAGGGTTGCCGGATGCCATCCCATTGGCGGGAGGGTTGCCGGATGCCACCCCATTGGCGGGAGGGTTGCCGGATGCCATCCCATTGGCGGGAGGGTTGCCGGATGCCATCCCATTGGCGGGAGGGTTGCCGGATGCCATCCCATTGGCGGGAGGGGTCCCGGATGCCACCCCATTGGCGGGAGGGTTGCCGGATGCCATCCCATTGCCGGGAGGGGCCCCGGATGCCACCCCATTGGCGGGAGGGTTGCCGGATGCCATCCCATTGCCGGGAGGGGTCCCGGATGCCACCCCATTGGCGGGAGGGTTGCCGGATGCCATCCCATTGGCGGGAGGGTTGCCGCATGCCATCCCATTGGCGGGAGGGTTGCCGCATGCCATCCCATTGGCGGGAGGGGTGCCGGATGCCATCCCATTGGCGGGAGGGGTCCCGGATGCCACCCCATTGGCGGGAGGGGTGCCGGATGCCATCCCATTGGTGGGAGGGGTGCCGGATGCCATCCCATTGGCGGGAGGGGTCCCGTATGCCATCCCATTGCCCGGAGGGGTCCCGGATGCCACCCCATTGGCGGGAGGGTTGCCGGATGCCATCCCATTGGCGGGAGGGTTGCCGGATGCCATCCCATTGGCGGGAGGGTTGCCGGATGCCATCCCATTGGCGGGAGGGTTGCCGCATGCCATCCCATTGGCGGGAGGGTTGCCGCATGCCATCCCATTGGCGGGAGGGGTCCCGGATGCCATCCCATTGGCGGGAGGGTTGCCGGATGCCATCCCATTGGCGGGAGGGTTGCCGGATGCCATCCCATTGGCGTGTAACCCAGCCAACATGGCAACCCGTAAATGGCAACCCAGGTCAACTGTCAACCAAGGCAGTATAAAGGTGACATCTGTTCCCACACTCCCCACTCCCACTTCCACCAATGCAAGATGGCCGAAATGTTTGACAGCAGCATGGCAGCAGCAGCAGGTTCCTGTTCATGACAATCTTTGGTTACTCTTCGGTGAGTCATATAGGCTTGGTGTCATTAACTTGGATCTACTGGTTAACTGTTTGTTTATTTTGAAAGCATTTGATTTATGATTTGTTTGAACTTTTGGTTTAATGATTAATGTTGATGTATTATGGTATAATATATATATATATAACATATGTCATGTTGTATAATTATATATATTATAATATAATACTTCAAAATTCAAGGTATTTTATAATATATATAATTATACAACATGACATATGTTATATATATATATATATTATACCATAATACATCAACATTAATCATTAAACCAAAAGTTCAAACAAATCATAAATCAAATGCTTTCAAAATAAACAAACAGTTAACCAGTAGATCCAAGTTAATGACACCAAGCCTATATGACTCACCGAAGAGTAACCAAAGATTGTCATGAACAGGAACCTGCTGCTGCTGCCATGCTGCTGTCAAACATTTCGGCCATCTTGCATTGGTGGAAGTGGGAGTGGGGAGTGTGGGAACTGATGTCACCTTTATACTGCCTTGGTTGACAGTTGACCTGGGTTGCCATTTACGGGTTGCCATGTTGGCTGGGTTACACTTTCCCCCCCTAATCTCATGTACGTCCCGTGACATGTAATTGGTTTGGTGTCAACCGGCTTGGATCAATAGGTTACTGTGAAACATTACAATTAGGAACACCTGGACCTGACAAGGCATACGAAAAGGCAGTAGTTAATCCATGAAACAATGATTGCACTGCTTTTAAGATGGGCTTCCCTGGTTTAGAGTAACCAAATCTGTCAGGCGGTCTCCGGGTTCTAGTTGAACGTCTTACAGGTAGGTCGTCACTATTGTCTGAGTCTGAGGACTCCGAGGTAAGTGGTGAATCGAGGGAATGGGTTATGTCGACAGCCGGTTCAGGACTTTGCTCTGCGTTTCCAGGTAAGTGGGGTTCAGGGCTGTCATTTCCAGGTAAGTGGGGTTCAGGGCTGTCAGGGGTATCATTTCCAGGTAAGTGGGGTTCAGGGCTGTCAGGGGTATTATTTCCAGGTAAGTGGGTTTCAGGGTCGTCCATGGCATCAGGTAAGTATGAACCTTCAACGTCGTCAGGTAAGTCGGTTTGGTTCAGAGGAGCATCAGAGTATGGGCTCTGTGTGGTCTCTGTGGGGGTTGGATCCATGAGGGAAGGTTGTGGAATGTTGATTGTTGTTGTGAATTTAGGAAGTTCAGAGTCGGAAGATCCATTGTACCAGTGAGATGGAATAATTTCATCCTCATCTGTTAGATTGTCTGTAGTATCGGTATGATTGTCTGCAGTTGGGAATGGGTTTGGTCTGTTTGGCTGTTTCGTGTGAGATCTTTCAGGTGCAGGTAAGTAACCACAAGGAAGAAGTAGATCTCGGTGTAGTGTTCGAGAAGGTTTCTCCTTGTTCTCAGGTCTGACTGTGTAAACAGGAAGAGTACCAGCTCTTTTAACAACAATGTACACATCAGATTCCCATTTGTCTGCCAATTTGTGCTTTCCTCTCAAGCGTACATTCCTGACCAAAACGCGATCTCCAACTGATAATTCAGAAGCGGTGACATGTTTGTCAAATCTGGTTTTGTTTCTTTGCATGATTTTGTCAGCATTTCCGGTTGCTATTTTGTAGCTTTCCTCCAGGTGAGATTTCAAATCTTTGACATATTGAGAATGGGATATTTGTTGGTTGTCCTCAACAGGTAAGCCAAAGGCTAAATCAATGGGAAGTCTCGGTTGGCGTCCGAACATTAGTTCATATGGTGTGAATCCTGTGACATCATTCTTGGTGCAGTTGTATGCATGTACCAAGGGTTTGACAAAATCTTTCCAGTGGGCTTTGTCCTGTTCCGTCAGAGTTCCGAGCATGTTCAACAGTGTACGATTGAAACGTTCCACTGGGTTTCCTCTGGGGTGATATGGTGTTGTCCGTGTTTTGTGAATTCCAGTCACCTTGCAGAGTTCCTTTATTGTCCGGGATTCAAAGTCTGGTCCTTGATCGCTGTGGAGTTTTTCCGGGATCCCATAATGGATTAGGAAGTTATCCCATAGACATTTGGCAACAGTTTTGGCTTTTTGATTGGGTGTGGGAATTGCAACGGCATATTTTGTGAAATGGTCTGTTATTACGAGAACGTCCTTGATCCTTCCATCTGGTGCCAGTGATAAAAAGTCCATGCAAACGAGTTCCAGTGGTCTGGTTGTTTTTATATTGACAAGAGGTGCTGCTTTTTCCGGCAAAGATTTCCTTTTCACACACCTTTCACAGGTTTTGATCTTTGTGTAAACGTCAGCAGACATCCTTGGCCAATAAAATCTGGTTCGGACCAGGTCTAGTGTCCTTTCCATTCCCATGTGGCCCATTTGATCGTGCAGACTGGTGAGAGCTTGGTTTCGCAGTTCTTGTGGTAAGACCAGCTGAAAAGAGCACTGAGAGCCGATTTGCCTCTTCCTTACAAGAATGTTGTTCCGGAGCTCTAACCGATTTAATTCTCTAAGGAGAAGTGGCAGATCTGGAAGCTCGTCCCTCAAGGTAGGTAGTGGTGTGATTCCACTTTCCAGTTGAGTAATCACATGCTGAAGGACTTGGTCTGCTCTTTGTTTTGCAGTGATCTCAGCGTCTGTAAGCTGAGAAATGACTGAGGATCCAAACTGCTGGTCATTCACAAAACTGTCGGGGAGGGCTTTAGTGGACATGGAAAGTGATTGGACAAGAGTCAAGGTATGAGTATGAGGATTTGCATTGGAACTGTAGATGAGCTGTCTGTCACAGATTGCTTGAACTGTGGGTTGATCAATAGGAATGAATTCTGAATCAGGAAGATGATGATCACAGAATTTCCATATTCGTTCCCTTTCCTTTTGAGACTTGAAATCATCCAACAGATCACCTTGTGGTCTGCGAGAAAGTCCATCTGCATCAGCAGCTTGCTTGCCAGCTCGATACAGAATCTTAAAGGAATAGGTGGATAGTGTAGCAAGCCACCTGTAGCTGACTGCATCCATCTTGGCTGTTGTCAAGAGGTAAGTAAGAGGATTATTGTCAGTTATAACAGTGAAATCATTTCCGTAAAGATAGTCACTGAGCTTTTCTGTCACTGCCCATTTGAGAGCAAGGAATTCCAGTTTATGTGCTGGGTAATGGGATTAACTTCGAGAGAGTCCTCTGCTGGCATAAGCAATGACTCTGTTCTGTCCTTCTTGTTCCTGGTATAGCACAGCTCCCAGACCAATGGAGCTGGCATCAGTATGCAGGATATATGGTTTCTGAGGGTCAGCAAATGCTAGAACTGGAGCAGTAGTGAGTTTTTGAATGACCGTTTCAAAGGCTTCCTGACAAGCGGATGTCCAGCGGCCACCAAATGGCTCTTTGGGGTTTAGATATTGTTCTGGTTTTAAAGTTGATTTGAATTTCTTCTGAGATGGCGGATAACCAGATGTGAGGTCATGGAGGGGTTTGACAATAGCAGAGTAGCCTTTTATGTATCTTCGGTAGTACCCAGCAAATCCTAAAAAGGATCTGAGATCTTTCAAGGTTTTGGGTACTGGCCAAGTAGTGAGAGCTTTAATCTTCTCAGGATCAGTCTCAACACCATTGCGTGAAACCACATGTCCCAAGTACCGAACAGATCTCTGAAAGAACTTGCATTTTTCAACAGACAGTTTCAGCCCAAATTCTTTCAGCCGATTGAGCACTTTCATAAGCCTTGCTTCATGTTCTTCCAAGGTAGGTGCAAATATAATCACATCATCAATGAAGACAAGGACTTCCTTCAAGTTCATTGTTCCCATGCATTTCTCCATGAGTCTTTGAAAAGTGCTCGGTGCATTTGTTACTCCTTGGGGCATGCGATTGAATTCCCAGAATCCTAAGGGACACACAAAGGCGGTTTTGTCTTTATCTGCTTCCTCCATTTCAATTTGGTAATAACCTGATTTCAGATCAAGAACTGAGAACCACTCTGATCCAGAGAGAGCTGTGAAAGCATCTTCAAGCTTTGGCAAGGCATAAGCATCCTTAATGGTCTGCAAGTTCAATTTTCGATAGTCGATACAGAGTCGTACACTGCCATTCTTTTTCCTTACCACCACGATGGGTGATGCAAAAGGAGATTCAGATTCTCGGATTACTCCGCTTTCAAAGAGTTCCTGCAGGTGTGTACGGACAGCATCGACATCTTGTGGATGGATGGGTCTTGGTCTTTGCTTGAAGGGCGTTTCATCTGAAAGCTTGATCCGGTGAGTAACTTTATCTGTTCTGCCAAAGTCAAGATCATGTTTTGCAAAAACTTCTGGAATGCTGTTTAGCTTGGCTGTAATGCGATCTTTCCATTCAGGTGAGAGAGGTGAGTCACTGAAGTCATAGTTCAGGGGCTGTGATGAAGATTGATCAGATAGACTTTGCTCTTTTGCAAGGATGGTGTTAACTGTACTCATTTGTGCAATCGCAGATCTGGCAGGAATGACGACGTCATGATCAGATTCATTGCTTACAATGACAGGCAACTGACCAGGCTGAAGTTTGGAACAGTCAACCAGACATGATTGAATAATCAAGCTGCCAGGCAAAGAGAAAGTAGGATGCTCAACAAGCACAGCATTCTGGGAAAAACAGTTTATAGAAGTTCCCTCCAAGACCACCGTTCCTCCTGGTGGGATGGTTTGTGGACACCTTCCATGCATTCTGATCACACCATTATTGAATTGGTTGTGTCTCAGCTCAAGGACCTTCAGGACTGTTCTGTATCCATGTGGAAGTGAATGATTAATTTGCAAGCCATCTTCAAGACATCTCTCATAAAGAACATCAAGTGCGTTTGTGCCGATAAGCATAAGAGATTGCATCGATTTGACATCAGGCACCACCAAAGCAAGTGTGGGTATGTCTATGGATGTTCCAAGGAACTCAGGTGGAAAAGTAACATCTAGTTCAATGTAGCCCATGTAAGGCACACACTGACCATTAGCCCCCTCAACTTCCAGTAGATTGACCAGTGGTTTGATTTCATGATCAGGAAGAAAGCTGGAGTAAAAGGAATGGGGAATGGTTGTCACTTGAGAGCCTGTATCCAATAGACAGTTGAATCGTCTGCCTTTAATGAACACTTGTGCGGTGCTTTTGGTTCCAATGAGTCCTTTTGGTAGCTTGCATGTATGGGAAGTGGGTTGTGATTGTTTGCAATTTATGGGACATTGTGTCACTGCAGCCTCTGGTTGTCCCTCCACAGAGACTGCCTTCAGTTTGATGCATTCTTTTTGTCCCAATTCTGTTGTTTCTGTTGTAGTTGCTTCTTCTTTGCCATCACAAGAGTTGGATTGGCTGCATTACTGCAAGAGAAAGAGATGTGGCCATCCTCACCACACCTAAAACAGTACCAAGGCTTGGGTTTAGTGGAGGAAGATGGCACAGCAGTAGTAGCAACCTTAGACTTGGTCGATGTGGGTTGTGATTTCTTCTGTGAAAGCAAGGCAGATAACTGGCTCTGTAGCTCATTCATTTGCTTCTTAAGGTCATCAAGGGCACTGAGTCCTTGTTCTGATGTTGCTCCACATACACAGGCACTGTGTGAACTCAAGTGAACACGTTTGGATGTATTGGTGTGTTTTTTCATCCGATTCTCTTTTGCCAGCTGTCTGTCTTCCTCTGTGCGCAGCAAGAGCAAAAGCTCTCCGAAGGATGGAGGATTGTCTTTCTTCCTATCAAGTAAGTTGGTTATGACTGGGTCTTCCAGGCAGCCACGACAGAATTGTCGGATGAGATGTTTCTCTGCTTCACTTGGTTGGGCTCCACCCCTCTTCAGCACAGAGTTCAAGGTGAGCTGTAGTCGCTGTAGATAAGCAGAGTATTTCTCATCTTGAGCTTGGTAAGTAGTTAAGAACTGAGCAAAAAGCTCATCTCCATCCTGGACGGTGGCAAAGGCTGCATCAAGGACTTGCAAGTAAGTTGTGGGTCGAGCATCAGCTCCCAGACCTCTAACCACATCAGCTGCAGGAGACAGCAAGCTGTCAAGGATTCGCCTGGTGACGTGCAAGGCAGACAGGCTAGGATCAGCAAGCAACAGTTCAGTTTGTGAGCGCCATGCTTCATAGTCAGTTTCGTTGTTGGGTTTGGGACAGTTAGGGTTAGTCTTCTCTCTTCAAAATATGTTCCACCACAACTTTTTGTATGTCAGGGGGGTTTAAATCAGCTGCTGATAGAGACACGGTCCTTGTGACATGTCTAGTCTTTCCATTTGAAGATGGTAGCTCACCACCTTCCTCCTTGAACACAGGTGACTCCTCTTGACCCTCACTGGGTTTTTTCAGTTCTTTACTCATATGACTGAGCATGTCCTTAAGCAAAACCTCAAAACTCCTGCCACTAGAGGTGGCTATTTCTGAGATTTGTTTGAGATAGTTCTCAGTGTGTATCCCTCCAACAGTAGCAGCATACTCCTTTGCAAGTGAGTTGATTTGGTAAACAACTCCTTCTTCATCATCAGTGTGCACTAGTGGTAACAGTGGCTCTAACGCTGCTATAGCAGAGTCATCTTTAAACTCAACGATCAGGTTTTTGTAATCAGTGCTGAACGGATCATCAACTGGAATTACTTTTTCAATGGCCCCATATTTCCTTAAACATTCAACCAGTTTTTTGTCTGTCTCTGCTGTGTTCTTGTCACCTTTGACAAGTACAGACTTTGTCACTTTAACCCCTGATTGTTCAATGAAATCCATCATGACATGAAAATATTCAGGGAAAATATTCAGAAAACAACTTCAATGGTTTTCACACGTATTGAGCTCCTGGCTGGCTCGCCACATGTAGCAAGTGGCGCAATGGGTAACAAACTAATACAATGTTGGTATATGGTAAAGGGATTGACTGCGTATAAACCAGGTTCAGAGAAGGAGCTCAATGTGTGTAGTGAAAACCAATGAAATAAGGGAGGCAGAAACTGGAGTTAAAGGTAACTGAAAATTATTATTATTATTATATCAAAAACAGAACTTAAACAACTTTGAACATTTATAGAAAATAATAAACAAAAATGGGGGCCCCTTAAAGGTGGTGACTCTTAGTCCATGTTGAGTTCCTAACTAAGGGGAGATTCAGTCTGTCTCCAGGGGGGAGAACTGGGTTACCACATTTGTGGAGGGAGGGGGGTGTCGAGGTCCGGGTCGGCTCGCCAGGTCCAGGTACCAGCCGGTACCAGAACCATCCAAAGGTTTCCTTTCAAGGACACAAAAAACCTGACCTGCAAGGCCAGGTGTCTAAATCAGTCTTTGTTCAAAAAGTCATTGTGGTACAACTTTAAATAAAAACTATTAAATGAATAAAGAGTTCGATGTGATCAGTATTGAATCTTTAGTCATTTGACATTTATCTAATAAGTCTATATCTTTACATGCATGCTTTTAGAAAATAAAATTCAAAGTATTTTATAATATATATAATTATATAACATGATACATATATATATTATAATATAATACTTCAAAATTCAAGGTATTTTATAATATATATAATTATACATGACATATGTTATATATATATATATTATACCATAATACATCAACATTAATCATTAAACCAAAAGTTCAAACAAATCATAAATCAAATGCCATCCCATTGCCGGGAGGGGTCCCGGATGCCACCCCATTGGCGGGAGGGTTGCCGGATGCCATCCCATTGGCGGGAGGGTTGCCGCATGCCATCCCATTGGCGGGAGGGTTGCCGCATGCCATCCCATTGGCGGGAGGGGTCCCGTATGCCATCCCATTGCCGGGAGGGGTCCCGGATGCCACCCCATTGGCGGGAGGGGTGCCGGATGCCATCCCATTGGCGGGAGGGGTCCCGGATGCCACCCCATTGGCGGGAGGGGTGCCGGATGCCATCCCATTGGCGGGAGGGGTGCCGGATGCCATCCCATTGGCGGGAGGGGTCCCGTATGCCATCCCATTGCCCGGAGGGGTCCCGGATGCCACCCCATTGGCGGGAGGGTTGCCGGATGCCATCCCATTGGCGGGAGGGTTGCCGGATGCCATCCCATTGGCGGGAGGGTTGCCGGATGCCATCCCATTGGCGGGAGGGTTGCCGCATGCCATCCCATTGGCGGGAGGGTTGCCGCATGCCATCCCATTGGCGGGAGGGGTCCCGGATGCCATCCCATTGGCGGGAGGGTTGCCGGATGCCATCCCATTGGCGGGAGGGTTGCCGGATGCCATCCCATTGGCGGGAGGGGTCCCGGATGCCACCCCATTGGCGGGAGGGTTGCCGGATGCCATCCCATTGGCGGGAGGGTTGCCGGATGCCATCCCATTGGCGGGAGGGTTGCCGGATGCCATCCCATTGGCGGGAGGGGTCCCGGATGCCACCCCATTGGCGGGAGGGTTGCCGGAAGCCATCCCATTGCCGGGAGGGGTCCCGGATGCCACCCCATTGGCGGGAGGGTTGCCGGATGCCATCCCATTGGCGGGAGGGTTGCCGCATGCCATCCCATTGGCGGGAGGGTTGCCGCATGCCATCCCATTGGCGGGAGGGGTCCCGTATGCCATCCCATTGCCGGGAGGGGTCCCGGATGCCACCCCATTGGCGGGAGGGTTGCCGGATGCCATCCCATTGGCGGGAGGGTTGCTGGATGCCATCCCATTGGCGGGAGGGTTGCCGGATGCCATCCCATTGGCGCTCAAAGATATACAGTACTGTGGCATCGCTACAGATGGGAGTAACCATGGTGCAGTGAAAATATTCCCAATCATAATCCAGTATTTTGACTGGAAGAAAGGTGGTGTACAATCAACATTGCTTGAGGTCAAAGACACACCTAATGAGACAGCCGAAACCATTGCAAACTACTTGATTGAAACATTGAGAAAAAACAATTTGTCAGACAAATGTATTGCATTTGCTGGTGACAATTGCAACACAAATTTCGGAGGAATCAGTCGTGATGAAGGGGGGAAAAATGTGTTTGCAAATTTGAAGAAGTTGCTGCAGAACAAGACTCTGGTCGGTGTGGGTTGCCCAGCACACATATTGAACAATTGTGTCCATCATGGTGCAGACACACTTGATGTTGAAGTTGAGAATATCATGTTCAAGATTTACCAGTACTTCCACATTTACACTGTGCGCACTGAGAATTTGAAGGAGTACTGTGACTTTGTTGATATTGAATACAGAAAGCTCCTTTCCCACAGCAAGACACGATGGCTGTCATTATTCCCTGGAATTGAGAGGCTGCTGCAGATGTTTCCAGCATTAAAGGGATACTTTCTGTCCCAGGAAAAGCCACCCGGAATGATCAAGAGGTTTTTTGAAAATTAATTTAGTGAGATTTACCTTTGGCACATGCACTCACTCATGTGTGTATTCCACTCACGCATTCAAGAAATGGAAAAGGAGAAGAATTCCATTGTGGAAGTGTGTAACATCTTGCACAGTGTCCACACTATGCTTGAGGAACGCAAAAGAGAAACAACTTCATGTCCCTTAAAGTCCCGGATGCCACCCCATTGGCGGGAGGGTTGCCGGATGCCATCCCATTGGCGGGAGGGTTGCTGGATGCCACCCCATTGGCGGGAGGGTTGCCGGATGCCATCCCATTGGCGGGAGGGTTTCCGCATGCCATCCCATTGGCGGGAGGGTTGCCGCATGCCATCCCATTGGCGGGAGGGGTCCCGTATGCCATCCCATTGCCGGGAGGGGTGCCGGATGCCACCCCATTGGCGGGAGGGGTGCCGGATGCCATCCCATTGGCGGGAGGGTTGCCGCATGCCATCCCATTGGCGGGAGGGTTGCCGCATGCCATCCCATTGGCGGGAAGCGTGCAGGATGCCATCCCATTGGCGGGAGGGGTGCCGGATACCATCCCATTGGCGGGAGGGGTCCCGGATGCCATCCCATTGCCGGGAGGGGTGCCGGATGCCACCCCATTGGCGGGAGGGGTGCCGGATGCCATCCCATTGGCGGGAGGGTTGCCGCATGCCATCCCATTGGCGGGAGGGTTGCCGCATGCCATCCCATTGGCGGGAAGCGTGCAGGATGCCATCCCATTGGCGGGAGGGGTGCCGGATACCATCCCATTGGCGGGAGGGGTCCCGGATGCCACCACATTGGCGGGAGGGTTGCCGCATGCCATCCCATTGGCGGGAGGGGTGCCGGATACCATCCCATTGGCGGGAGGGGTCCCGGATGCCACCCCATTGGCGGGAGGGTTGCCGCATGCCATCCCATTGGCGGGAGGGTTGCCGGATGCCATCTCATTGGCGGGAGGGTTGCCGCATGCCATCCCATTGGCGGGAGGGTTGCCGGATGCCATCCCATTGGCGGGAGGGTTGCCGCATGCCATCCCATTGGCGGGAGGGTTGCCGCATGCCATCCCATTGGCGGGAGGGTTGCCGCATGCCATCCCATTGGCGGGAGGGGTCCCGGATGCCATCCCATTGGCGGGAGGGGTCCCGGATGCCATCCCATTGGCGGGAGGGTTGCCGCATGCCATCCCATTGGCGGGAGGGGTCCCGGATGCCATCCCATTGGCGGGAGGGGTCCCGGATGCCATCCCATTGGCGGGAGGGTTGCCGGATGCCATCCCATTGGCGGGAGGGTTGCCGCATGCCATCCCATTGGCGGGAGGGTTGCCGCATGCCATCCCATTGGCGGGAGGGTTGCCGCATGCCATCCCATTGGCGGGAGGGTTGCCGCATGCCATCCCATTGGCGGGAGGGGTCCCGGATGCCATCCCATTGCCGGGAGGGGTCCCGGATGCCACCCCATTGGCGGGAGGGTTGCCGGATGCCATCCCATTGGCGGGAGGGTTGCCGGATGCCATCCCATTGGCGGGAGGGTTGCCGCATGCCATCCCATTGGCGGGAGGGTTGCCGCATGCCATCCCATTGGCGGGAGGGGTCCCGGATGCCATCCCATTGCCGGGAGGGGTCCCGGATGCCACCCCATTGGCGGGAGGGTTGCCGGATGCCATCCCATTGGCGGGAGGGTTGCCGGATGCCATCCCATTGGCGGGAGGGGTGCCGGATGCCACCCCATTGGCGGGAGGGTTGCCGGATGCCATCCCATTGGCGGGAGGGTTGCCG
Source organism: Protomyctophum parallelum (assembly GCF_964188405.1). Lineage (NCBI taxonomy): Eukaryota > Metazoa > Chordata > Actinopteri > Myctophiformes > Myctophidae > Protomyctophum > Protomyctophum parallelum. Next base: position 58,877,773 of record NC_139698.1, on the reverse strand, counting down.
GATGCCATCACATTGGCGGGAGGGTTGCCGGATGCCATCCCATTGGCGGGAGGGGTCCCGGATGCCACCCCATTGGCGGGAGGGTTGCCGGATGCCATCCCATTGCCGGGAGGGGTCCCGGATGCCACCCCATTGGCGGGAGGGTTGCCGGATGCCATCCCATTGGCGGGAGGGTTGCCGCATGCCATCCCATTGGCGGGAGGGTTGCCGCATGCCATCCCATTGGCGGGAGGGGTCCCGTATGCCATCCCATTGCCGGGAGGGGTCCCGGATGCCACCCCATTGGCGGGAGGGTTGCCGGATGCCATCCCATTGGCGGGAGGGTTGCCGGATGCCATCCCATTGGCGGGAGGGTTGCCGGATGCCATCCCATTGGCGCTCAAAGATATACAGTACTGTGGCATCGCTACAGATGGGAGTAACCATGGTGCAGTGAAAATATTCCCAATCATAATCCAGTATTTTGACTGGAAGAAAGGTGGTGTACAATCAACATTGCTTGAGGTCAAAGACACACCTAATGAGACAGCCGAAACCATTGCAAACTACTTGATTGAAACATTGAGAAAAAACAATTTGTCAGACAAATGTATTGCATTTGCTGGTGACAATTGCAACACAAATTTCGGAGGAATCAGTCGTGATGAAGGGGGGAAAAATGTGTTTGCAAATTTGAAGAAGTTGCTGCAGAACAAGACTCTGGTCGGTGTGGGTTGCCCAGCACACATATTGAACAATTGTGTCCATCATGGTGCAGACACACTTGATGTTGAAGTTGAGAATATCATGTTCAAGATTTACCAGTACTTCCACATTTACACTGTGCGCACTGAGAATTTGAAGGAGTACTGTGACTTTGTTGATATTGAATACAGAAAGCTCCTTTCCCACAGCAAGACACGATGGCTGTCATTATTCCCTGGAATTGAGAGGCTGCTGCAGATGTTTCCAGCATTAAAGGGATACTTTCTGTCCCAGGAAAAGCCACCCGCAATGATCAAGAGGTTTTTTGAAAATTAATTTAGTGAGATTTACCTTTGGCACATGCACTCACTCATGTGTGTATTCCACTCACGCATTCAAGAAATGGAAAAGGAGAAGAATTCCATTGTGGAAGTGTGTAACATCTTGCACAGTGTCCACACTATGCTTGAGGAACGCAAAAGAGAAACAACTTCATGTCCCTTAAAGTCCCGGATGCCACCCCATTGGCGGGAGGGTTGCCGGATGCCATCCCATTGGCGGGAGGGTTGCCGGATGCCACCCCATTGGCGGGAGGGTTGCCGGATGCCATCCCATTGGCGGGAGGGTTGCCGCATGCCATCCCATTGGCGGGAGGGTTGCCGCATGCCATCCCATTGGCGGGAGGGGTCCCGTATGCCATCCCATTGCCGGGAGGGGTGCCGGATGCCACCCCATTGGCGGGAGGGGTGCCGGATGCCATCCCATTGGCGGGAGGGTTGCCGCATGCCATCCCATTGGCGGGAGGGTTGCCGCATGCCATCCCATTGGCGGGAAGCGTGCAGGATGCCATCCCATTGGCGGGAGGGGTGCCGGATACCATCCCATTGGCGGGAGGGTTCCCGGATGCCACCACATTGGCGGGAGGGTTGCCGCATGCCATCCCATTGGCGGGAGGGGTGCCGGATGCCATCCCATTGGCGGGAGGGGTCCCGGATGCCACCCCATTGGCGGGAGGGTTGCCGCATGCCATCCCATTGGCGGGAGGGTTGCCGGTTGCCATCCCATTGGCGGGAGGGTTGCCGCATGCCATCCCATTGGCGGGAGGGTTGCCGGATGCCATCCCATTGGCGGGAGGGTTGCCGCATGCCATCCCATTGGCGGGAGGGTTGCCGCATGCCATCCCATTGGCGGGAGGGTTGCCGCATGCCATCCCATTGGCGGGAGGGGTCCCGGATGCCATCCCATTGGCGGGAGGGGTCCCGGATGCCATCCCATTGGCGGGAGGGGTCCCGGATGCCATCCCATTGGCGGGATTGCCAACGGGATGGCATCCGGCAACCCTCCCGCCAATGGGATGGCATCCGGCAACCCATTGGCGGGAGGGTTGCCGGATGCCATTCCATTGGCGGGAGGGGTCCCGGATGCCACCCCATTGGCGGGAGGGGTCCTGGATGCCATCCCATTGGCGGGTGGGTTGCCGGATGCCATCCCATTGGCGGGAGGGTTGCCGGATGCCATCCCATTGGCGGGAGGGTTGCCGGATGCCATTCCATTGGCGGGAGGGGTCCCGGATGCCACCCCATTGGCGGGAGGGGTCCTGGATGCCACCCCATTGGCGGGAGGGGTCCTGGATGCCATCCCATTGGCGGGTGGGTTGCCGCATGCCATCCCATTGGCGGGAGGGTTGCCGGATGCCATCCCATTGGCGGGAGGGTTGCCGTATGCCATCCCATTGGCGGGAGGGTTGCCGGATGCCATCCCATTGGCGGGAGGGTTGCCGCATGCCATCCCATTGGCGGGAGGGTTGCCGCATGCCATCCCATTGGCGGGAGGGTTGCCGCATGCCATCCCATTGGCGGGAGGGGTCCCGGATGCCATCCCATTGGCGGGAGGGGTCCCGGATGCCATCCCATTGGCGGGAGGGGTCCCGGATGCCATCCCATTGGCGGGATTGCCAATGGGATGGCATCCGGCAACCCTCCCGCCAATGGGATGGCATCCGGCAACCCATTGGCGGGAGGGTTGCCGGATGCCATTCCATTGGCGGGAGGGGTCCCGGATGCCACCCCATTGGCGGGAGGGGTCCTGGATGCCATCCCATTGGCGGGTGGGTTGCCGGATGCCATCCCATTGGCGGGAGGGTTGCCGCATGCCATCCCATTGGCGGGAGGGGTCCCGGATGCCATCCCATTGGCGGGAGGGGTCCCGGATGCCATCCCATTGGCGGGAGGGTTGCCGGATGCCACCCCATTGGCGGGAGGGTTGCCGGATACCATCCCATTGGCGGGAGGGTTGCCGGATGCCATCCCATTGGCGGGAGGGTTGCCGGATGCCATCCCATTGGCGGGAGGGTTGCCGCATGCCATCCCATTGGCGGGAGGGTTGCCAGATGCCATCCCATTGGCGGGAGGGTTTCCGGATGCCATCCCATTGGCAGGAGGGGTGCCGGATGCCATCCCATTGGCGGGAGGGGTCCCGGATGCCACCCCATTGGCGGGAGGGTTGCCGTCATGGTGCAGACACACTTGATGTTGAAGTTGAGAATATCATGTTCAAGATTTACCAGTACTTCCACATTTACACTGTGCGCACTGAGAATTTGAAGGAGTACTGTGACTTTGTTGATATTGAATACAGAAAGCTCCTTTCCCACAGCAAGACACGATGGCTGTCATTATTCCCTGGAATTGAGAGGCTGCTGCAGATGTTTCCAGCATTAAAGGGATACTTTCTGTCCCAGGAAAAGCCACCCGCAATGATCAAGAGGTTTTTTGAAAATTAATTTAGTGAGATTTACCTTTGGCACATGCACTCACTCATGTGTGTATTCCACTCACGCATTCAAGAAATGGAAAAGGAGAAGAATTCCATTGTGGAAGTGTGTAACATCTTGCACAGTGTCCACACTATGCTTGAGGAACGCAAAAGAGAAAAAACTTCATGTCCCTTAAAGTCCCGGATGCCACCCCATTGGCGGGAGGGTTGCCGGATGCCACCCCATTGGCGGGAGGGTTGCCGGATGCCATCCCATTGGCGGGAGGGTTGCCGCATGCCATCCCATTGGCGGGAGGGTTGCCGCATGCCATCCCATTGGCGGGAGGGGTCCCGTATGCCATCCCATTGCCGGGAGGGGTGCCGGATGCCACCCCATTGGCGGGAGGGGTGCCGGATGCCATCCCATTGGCGGGAGGGTTGCCGCATGCCATCCCATTGGCGGGAGGGTTGCCGCATGCCATCCCATTGGCGGGAAGCGTGCAGGATGCCATCCCATTGGCGGGAGGGGTGCCGGATACCATCCCATTGGCGGGAGGGGTCCCGGATGCCACCACATTGGCGGGAGGGTTGCCGCATGCCATCCCATTGGCGGGAGGGGTGCCGGATACCATCCCATTGGCGGGAGGGGTCCCGGATGCCACCCCATTGGCGGGAGGGTTGCCGCATGCCATCCCATTGGCGGGAGGGTTGCCGGATGCCATCCCATTGGCGGGAGGGTTGCCGCATGCCATCCCATTGGCGGGAGGGTTGCCGGATGCCATCCCATTGGCGGGAGGGTTGCCGCATGCCATCCCATTGGCGGGAGGGTTGCCGCATGCCATCCCATTGGCGGGAGGGTTGCCGCATGCCATCCCATTGGCGGGAGGGGTCCCGGATGCCATCCCATTGGCGGGAGGGGTCCCGGATGCCATCCCATTGGCGGGAGGGGTCCCGGATGCCATCCCATTGGCGGGATATTCCAATGGGATGGCATCCGGCAACCCTCCCGCCAATGGGATGGCATCCGGCAACCCATTGGCGGGAGGGTTGCCGGATGCCATTCCATTGGCGGGAGGGGTCCCGGATGCCACCCCATTGGCGGGAGGGGTCCTGGATGCCATCCCATTGGCGGGTGGGTTGCCGGATGCCATCCCATTGGCGGGAGGGTTGCCGCATGCCATCCCATTGGCGGGAGGGGTCCCGGATGCCATCCCATTGGCGGGAGGGGTCCCGGATGCCATCCCATTGGCGGGAGGGTTGCCGGATGCCACCCCATTGGCGGGAGGGTTGCCGGATACCATCCCATTGGCGGGAGGGTTGCCGGATGCCATCCCATTGGCGGGAGGGTTGCCGGATGCCATCCCATTGGCGGGAGGGTTGCCGCATGCCATCCCATTGGCGGGAGGGTTGCCAGATGCCATCCCATTGGCGGGAGGGTTTCCGGATGCCATCCCATTGGCAGGAGGGGTGCCGGATGCCATCCCATTGGCGGGAGGGGTCCCGGATGCCACCCCATTGGCGGGAGGGTTGCCGTCATGGTGCAGACACACTTGATGTTGAAGTTGAGAATATCATGTTCAAGATTTACCAGTACTTCCACATTTACACTGTGCGCACTGAGAATTTGAAGGAGTACTGTGACTTTGTTGATATTGAATACAGAAAGCTCCTTTCCCACAGCAAGACACGATGGCTGTCATTATTCCCTGGAATTGAGAGGCTGCTGCAGATGTTTCCAGCATTAAAGGGATACTTTCTGTCCCAGGAAAAGCCACCCGCAATGATCAAGAGGTTTTTTGAAAATTAATTTAGTGAGATTTACCTTTGGCACATGCACTCACTCATGTGTGTATTCCACTCACGCATTCAAGAAATGGAAAAGGAGAAGAATTCCATTGTGGAAGTGTGTAACATCTTGCACAGTGTCCACACTATGCTTGAGGAACGCAAAAGAGAAACAACTTCATGTCCCTTAAAGTCCCGGATGCCACCCCATTGGCGGGAGGGTTGCCGGATGCCATCCCATTGGCGGGAGGGTTGCCGGATGCCATCCCATTGGCGGGAGGGGTGCCGGATGCCATCCCATTGGCGGGAGGGTTGCCGCATGCCATCCCATTGGCGGGAGGGTTGCCGCATGCCATCCCATTGGCGGGAGGGGTCCCGGATGCCATCCCATTGCCGGGAGGGGTCCCGGATGCCACCCCATTGGCGGGAGGGTTGCCGGATGCCATCCCATTGGCGGGAGGGTTGCCGGATGCCATCCCATTGGCGGGAGGGTTGCCGGATGCCATCCCATTGGCGCTCAAAGATATACAGTACTGTGGCATCGCTACAGATGGGAGTAACCATGGTGCAGTGAAAATATTCCCAATCATAATCCAGTATTTTGACTGGAAGAAAGGTGGTGTACAATCAACATTGCTTGAGGTCAAAGACACACCTAATGAGACAGCCGAAACCATTGCAAACTACTTGATTGAAACATTGAGAAAAAACAATTTGTCAGACAAATGTATTGCATTTGCTGGTGACAATTGCAACACAAATTTCGGAGGAATCAGTCGTGATGAAGGGGGGAAAAATGTGTTTGCAAATTTGAAGAAGTTGCTGCAGAACAAAACTCTGGTCGGTGTGGGTTGCCCAGCACACATATTGAACAATTGTGTCCATCATGGTGCAGACACACTTGATGTTGAAGTTGAGAATATCATGTTCAAGATTTACCAGTACTTCCACATTTACACTGTGCGCACTGAGAATTTGAAGGAGTACTGTGACTTTGTTGATATTGAATACAGAAAGCTCCTTTCCCACAGCAAGACACGATGGCTGTCATTATTCCCTGGAATTGAGAGGCTGCTGCAGATGTTTCCAGCATTAAAGGGATACTTTCTGTCCCAGGAAAAGCCACCCGCAATGATCAAGAGGTTTTTTGAAAATTAATTTAGTGAGATTTACCTTTGGCACATGCACTCACTCATGTGTGTATTCCACTCACGCATTCAAGAAATGGAAAAGGAGAAGAATTCCATTGTGGAAGTGTGTAACATCTTGCACAGTGTCCACACTATGCTTGAGGAACGCAAAAGAGAAACAACTTCATGTCCCTTAAAGTCCCGGATGCCACCCCATTGGCGGGAGGGTTGCCGGATGCCATCCCATTGGCGGGAGGGTTGCCGGATGCCATCCCATTGGCGGGAGGGGTGCCGGATGCCATCCCATTGGCGGGAGGGTTGCCGCATGCCATCCCATTGGCGGGAGGGTTGCCGCATGCCATCCCATTGGCGGGAGGGGTCCCGGATGCCATCCCATTGCCGGGAGGGGTCCCGGATGCCACCCCATTGGCGGGAGGGTTGCCGGATGCCATCCCATTGGCGGGAGGGTTGCCGGATGCCATCCCATTGGCGGGAGGGTTGCCGGATGCCATCCCATTGGCGCTCAAAGATATACAGTACTGTGGCATCGCTACAGATGGGAGTAACCATGGTGCAGTGAAAATATTCCCAATCATAATCCAGTATTTTGACTGGAAGAAAGGTGGTGTACAATCAACATTGCTTGAGGTCAAAGACACACCTAATGAGACAGCCGAAACCATTGCAAACTACTTGATTGAAACATTGAGAAAAAACAATTTGTCAGACAAATGTATTGCATTTGCTGGTGACAATTGCAACACAAATTTCGGAGGAATCAGTCGTGATGAAGGGGGGAAAAATGTGTTTGCAAATTTGAAGAAGTTGCTGCAGAACAAAACTCTGGTCGGTGTGGGTTGCCCAGCACACATATTGAACAATTGTGTCCATCATGGTGCAGACACACTTGATGTTGAAGTTGAGAATATCATGTTCAAGATTTACCAGTACTTCCACATTTACACTGTGCGCACTGAGAATTTGAAGGAGTACTGTGACTTTGTTGATATTGAATACAGAAAGCTCCTTTCCCACAGCAAGACACGATGGCTGTCATTATTCCCTGGAATTGAGAGGCTGCTGCAGATGTTTCCAGCATTAAAGGGATACTTTCTGTCCCAGGAAAAGCCACCCGCAATGATCAAGAGGTTTTTTGAAAATTAATTTAGTGAGATTTACCTTTGGCACATGCACTCACTCATGTGTGTATTCCACTCACGCATTCAAGAAATGGAAAAGGAGAAGAATTCCATTGTGGAAGTGTGTAACATCTTGCACAGTGTCCACACTATGCTTGAGGAACGCAAAAGAGAAACAACTTCATGTCCCTTAAAGTCCCGGATGCCACCCCATTGGCGGGAGGGTTGCCGGATGCCATCCCATTGGCGGGAGGGTTGCCGGATGCCACCCCATTGGCGGGAGGGTTGCCGGATGCCATCCCATTGGCGGGAGGGTTGCCGCATGCCATCCCATTGGCGGGAGGGTTGCCGCATGCCATCCCATTGGCGGGAGGGGTCCCGTATGCCATCCCATTGCCGGGAGGGGTGCCGGATGCCACCCCATTGGCGGGAGGGGTGCCGGATGCCATCCCATTGGCGGGAGGGTTGCCGCATGCCATCCCATTGGCGGGAGGGTTGCCGCATGCCATCCCATTGGCGGGAAGCGTGCAGGATGCCATCCCATTGGCGGGAGGGGTGCCGGATACCATCCCATTGGCGGGAGGGGTCCCGGATGCCACCACATTGGCGGGAGGGTTGCCGCATGCCATCCCATTGGCGGGAGGGGTGCCGGATACCATCCCATTGGCGGGAGGGGTCCCGGATGCCACCCCATTGGCGGGAGGGTTGCCGCATGCCATCCCATTGGCGGGAGGGTTGCCGGATGCCATCCCATTGGCGGGAGGGTTGCCGCATGCCATCCCATTGGCGGGAGGGTTGCCGCATGCCATCCCATTGGCGGGAGGGTTGCCGCGTGCCATCCCATTGGCGGGAGGGGTCCCGGATGCCATCCCATTGGCGGGAGGGGTCCCGGATGCCATCCCATTGGCGGGATTGCCAATGGGATGGCATCCGGCAACCCTCCCGCCAATGGGATGGCATCCGGCAACCCATTGGCGGGAGGGTTGCCGGATGCCATTCCATTGGCGGGAGGGGTCCCGGATGCCACCCCATTGGCGGGAGGGGTCCCGGATGCCATCCCATTGGCGGGTGGGTTGCCGGATGCCATCCCATTGGCGGGAGGGTTGCCGCATGCCATCCCATCTGCGGGAGGGGTCCCGGATGCCATCCCATTGGCGGGAGGGGTCCCGGATGCCATCCCATTGGCGGGAGGGTTGCCGGATGCCACCCCATTGGCGGGAGGGTTGCCGGATACCATCCCATTGGCGGGAGGGTTGCCGGATGCCATCCCATTGGCGGGAGGGTTGCCGGATGCCATCCCATTGGCGGGAGGGTTGCCGCATGCCATCCCATTGGCGGGAGGGTTGCCGGATGCCATCCCATTGGCGGGAGGGTTGCCGGATGCCATCCCATTGGCAGGAGGGGTGCCGGATGCCATCCCATTGGCGGGAGGGGTCCCGGATGCCACCCCATTGGCGGGAGGGTTGCCGGATGCCATCCCATTGGCGGGAGGGTTGCCGGATGCCATCCCATTGGCGGGAGGGGTGCCGGATGCCATCCCTTTGGCGGGAGGGGTCCCGGATGCCACCCCATTGGCGGGAGGGTTGCCGGATGCCATCCCATTGGCGGGAGGGTTGCCGGATGCCATCCCATTGGCGGGAGGGGTGCCGGATGCCACCCCATTGGCGGGAGGGTTGCCGGATGCCATCCCATTGGCGGGAGGGTTGCCGGATGCCATCCCATTGGCGGGAGGGGTGCCGGATGCCATCCCATTGGCGGGAGGGTTGCCGGATGCCATCCCATTGGCGGGAGGGGTCCCGGATGCCACCCCATTGGCGGGAGGGTTGCCCGATGCCATCCCATTGGCGGGAGGGTTGCCGGATGCCATCCCATTGGCGGGAGGGGTGCCGGATGCCATCCCATTGGCGGGAGGGGTGCCGTGCGTCTAGCAAGGCAGGCTTATTTCTCTGGCATTATTAATGAGAACAAGAAAAATGCCAGAGTCCTATTCTCTACCATTGAACGACTGTTAAACCCCCCCCAGTCCTACAAGCAGTCATTCCCGGCCTCTAAAGCTAAGTGTAATGAGTTTGCATGCTTTTTTGACAACAAAATTTTTAACATTAGAGCTGATATTATGAATGGTGCTGCTGCTAGCGCAAACCTTCAAACAGCAGCAAATGGTCCCAGGGTAGATCTCTCCAGGGCGAGCCTCTTAGCGTTCTGCGCAATTGATGAAGACGAACTCCGCAAAACCATATCACAGATGACATCATCCTCCTGTTCATTGGATACAATTCCCACCACCTTTCTCAAAGAGGTCTTAGACAGTGTGATTGGAGATATCCTAAAAATTGTAAACAGCTCTCTACAATCAGGCGTCTTCCCAGACTCACTGAAGACTGCTGTAGTCAGGCCCCTACTCAAGAAACACAATCTTGATCCCGCTGTTTTGGGTAACTATCGACCCATTTCAAATCTACCCTTTCTGGGCAAGGTTTTAGAAAAATGCATCTTCCATCAATTGGATGCGTTTCTACAGAACAATAATGTCCACAATAAATTCCAATCTGGCTTTAGAAAAGGTCACAGCACAGAAACAGCACTTGTAAAAGTAATGAATGATCTTAGGGTGTCTGCTGACAAGAAACATGTATCCGTTCTCTTACTTCTAGATCTAACGGCTGCATTTGACACGATTGACCATTCAATTTTAATACAGCGTCTGGAGCACTGGATAGGCCTGTCTGGTACGGCCCTGTCCTGGTTTTCCTCCTACCTATCAAACAGAAGTTACTTTGTCAATCTAGCCGAGTTTGACTCAGACAAACATGTCATCAGTTCTGGTATTCCACAGGGCTCGATTCTTGGCCCTCTGCTTTTCTCCTTGTACATACTGCCATTGGGCGAACTCATTACCAATCACGGAGTCAATTTTCATTTCTATGCTGATGATACCCAACTATATCTTTCTGTGGCTCCAGATGATCCCTGTGCTTTAGACCCGCTGTTGACCTGCCTGTCTAGCATCAAATGTTGGATGAGTGAGAACTTTCTCAAGCTAAATGAGGATAAGACAGAAGTTCTCATAATCGGTTCTAGTGAGCAGAAAGAATCAATGGGATATTTTTTTCAGCATGGGGACATTTTTTGCATGCTGGCTTCTTATATTGGACAGACTTGAAATAGCACTGCATGGACGATGTAACTGTAATTGGATTCAGCGTTCGTCTTTCTCTTTTTTCTTTTTTGAGGGAGAAGTCATATTAACTCTGGACTGTGGTGCGGTGATCCTGTATATTTTTGTTCTCCTATGCGGCCTCCCGTCGGACTCGTTGCGCGCCGCTTTACCGACCTTTAATTATTTATTTTTATTACTTTCTGTTGCTTCAAGAGTGAGTGTTTGTATTGGGGTGTGCGGGTCTGTGTGTGAGCGCATTCGGGCATGTGTGTGTGCGTCATGGAGTGTGTGCGTGAATGTCCATCCATTTAATATTGTGTGTATCTGTGCATCTGTGCGTGCATTAGTGCGTGTTCTCCTATGCGGCCTCCCGTCGGACTCGTTGCGCGCCGCTTTACGGACCTTTATTTATTTATTTGCATTATTTTCTGTTGTTGCTTCAAGAGTGAGTGTTGTTGCTATTGAGGTGTGCGAGTCTGTGTGTGTGAGCATTCGGGCATGTGTGTGTGCGTCATGGAGTGTGTGCGTGTCCATTTAATTCTGTGGGCATCTGTGCCTCTGTGTGTGCATCAGTGAGGGTGTGCATGTATGTCAATCTATTTAAAAACGGTGTGCGTGCGTCAGAGGAGTGTACATGTGTGCGTGTGATACAATATATGAAATATGGCTGAGTCACTGAATCACAGTATAAACGGATGTGATATGGAAGATGATGATGATGACATGCATGAGTTAAATGACATTGATCCGGAGAGTAATGTATTTAATAACATTGGTGACATTTGTAAATATTACACTGATGCTCAAGTGAAGGACAATGTTAAATCGGACAATTCTTTTTCACTTATTCATTTCAATGCAAGAAGCATGTATGCAAACTTTAAAGATATTAAGGATTATTTGGATACATTTAAGACGAAATTCAAGGTGATTGCATTATCAGAGACATGGATGAACAAAAACAGAGGTTCTAACTTTTATTTGGAGGGTTATGAATTGTATCACACCAATAGGACTAACAAGAGAGGTGGGGGTGTGGCCCTGTTTGTAGATAGTGACCTGAAGTGTAAAGTGGTTGAAAACATGACAATTAACATAGATGATTTGATGGAGTGTTTAACAGTGGAAATAGAATTAGAGGGGAAAAGGAATATTGTAATCATGTGTGTGTACAGAACACCGGGTACAAATGTAGAAATGTTTAAAGACAATTTGGAGGAATTAATGAACAAATTGAATGAAAATAGGACATGTTTAATTTGTGGAGATACTAACATAGATCTTATTAATGTATTGAAACATAAAGCAACTTCAGACTTTTTAGACACTCTATACAGTAGAGGGTTTTACCCCCTAATCTCCAAACCCAGCCGAATTACAAGGACTAGTGCAACATTAATTGACAACATCTTTATCAATCATTTAGAAAGTGATATTAAGAGTGGATTAATAATAAATAATATAAGTGACCATTTACCTGTGTTTGTAACATATAATTGTCAAATAAAGAGTAAAAAAGAGGAAAATCGCTATAGATATGTGAGACTAAGAACAGATGAATCAATTAATAAATTAAGAAACGACCTTCTACAGGAGGAATGGAATGGGGTTTACTCAGAGGAGGTGAATGGGGCATATGAGTGTTTTGTGAAACGTTTTCTACTACATTATGACAATAACTGCCCAATTATACAATGTAAAAATAGGAGCAGTTATAATGAAAAACCTTGGATAACAAAAGGATTGCAAAAGGCATGTAAAAAGAAAAATAAACTTTATAAAGATTTCCTTAAATCTAGAACAACTGCTAATGAAAACAAATACAAGGAGTACAAAAACAAATTGACACAAATAAAGAGACAAGCAAAGAAAGAATATTATAATAAAAGGTTAGAAGAAAACAAGAATAATCTTAAAGGCACTTGGAACATTTTAAACCAGGTAATAGGGAATACAAAGATATCCACTGATTTGCCTACTTATTTTACAAACGATAACAAGAAAGTAATAGAAAATATGAATGAAGTGGTAAATGAATTTAATTCTTTTTTTGTTAATGTTGGGCCAAATCTGGCTAAGGAAATTCCACAGGATGGGCAAAGTGATGGGGGAGGGGAGGAAGGGAGTAAGATTATGCAGTCCATGTTTCTAGGAGAGGTTAGTGAGAAGGAAATCAAATCCATTATTCTTAATTCAAAAAACAAGACATCAACTGATAGTGATGGGATAGATATGACAATTGTGAAAAAAAACAATTGACTGTATAATTAAACCACTGAACTATATTTGTAACCTTTCATTTAGAACAGGAGTTTTCCCAGACAGGATGAAAACAGCAAAGGTCATTCCTCTCTTTAAAACTGGAGACAAGCATGAGTTTACTAATTATAGACCAGTCTCATTACTTTCACAGTTTTCAAAAGTGCTTGAAAAGCTATATGTACAAAGACTAAATTCATTTATTGAAAAGAATAACCTTTTGAGTGAGAGTCAATATGGTTTTCGAAGTAATCGATCCACATCTTTGGCACTTATGAAGATAACAGAAGAAATAACTTCCGCAATAGATGATTATGAGCATACAATAGGCGTCTTTATTGATTTAAAAAAGGCATTCGATACAATTGACCATACTATTTTAATATCGAAATTGTATAAATATGGTGTTAGAGGTATTGTATTAGATTGGTTAATTAGTTATCTTCATAACAGGCAACAATATGTTCAGTGGGGGGGTTATACATCAGATTGCTTGAAGCTTGAGTGCGGAGTCCCACAAGGATCAGTTTTAGGACCTAAACTTTTTATTTTATATATTAACGACATTTGCGAAGTATCAAAGATTATGCAGTTTGTTTTGTTCGCAGACGATACAAATTTCTTCTGCTCGGGCAATGATTTGAATTGCTTGGCAGAAAAAATTACAAATGAAATGGTAAAACTAAAAAAAATGGTTTAATAAAAATAAGTTATCATTAAATTTGAAAAAAACAAAGTTCATGATTTTTTCTTATCTGAAACAAGAGGAAGTGGTACTCTCCATAGATGGTGTGAATATCGAAAGAGTTAACGAATTCAAGTTTCTGGGGGTTGTTTTAGATGACAAATTGACATGGAAAAATCATATAGCACATGTAAAAAGCAAGGTTGCTAGAAGTCTCTGTATTTTGAATAAAGTAAAATATGATTTAGAAATTAATATACTGAGGATGCTTTATTGTACTTTGGTCTTACCATATTTCATGTATTGTCTGGAAGTGTGGGGCAACACGTACAAAAGTAATATACTTCCCCTGGTCTTATTACAAAAAAGAGCCTTAAGAATTATTCATAATGAAGATTTTAGAGCACATACTAATAGACTTTTTATATCATCAAGGTTGCTAAAAATTACGGATTTGGTTGAACTTAGAACTTTGTTAATAGTACATAAAGCAAAAAGCAGAGACCTACCAGAGCAGTTACAAAAACTATTTGTGCCCAGTTCAGAAAATGAGGATCATAGAATAAAGCATGACTTTAAGCACCGGTTTGCGAGAACAACATTAAAACAGTTCTGTATTTCCGTCATAGGAATACAGTTATGGAATGTAAAAAAGAGGGAGTTGAAAAGCTGTGAAGCAATATTTCAGTTTAAGAAACTGTTTACATTGGAGAAAATCAAAAATTATGAATTAGAGGTTTAATTATTGTTTTGCTTTTCGTTTTGGTTTGGTTCAAATTCATTATTTTTTTGTGATGTGCTGTCGTGGCTGTTAGCCCGACAGTTAGTACTTGATGTATTAATGTGTGTAGAGGGGCAGGTATAAATAAGATTTATCTTCTTCCTGTCCCTTTTCATTTATGGAAAATGAAAAAAAAAGTAAGATATGTAAAATGAATGTATGTAATGCTATCCATAAATGAAATAAACATGAACATGAACATGAACATGAACATGAACATGAACATGAACATGAACATGAACATGAACATGAACATGTACTGCATTACTGCTTGTTTTTTAATGTCATTGCCTTGCTTTTCTTTTATTCTCCATTGTTCTGTAAAGCACTTTGAGCTGCATTTCATGTCATGAAAGGTGCTATACAAATAAAGTTTTATTATTATTATTATTAAAGTTAAGGGACTACTGGCACAGAAGCGCACAAATGGACTTGGAAAGGAATGTGACCAATTCTGTGCTGATGTACAAGGTCTGTACAGTGCATGTCTGCAGTATCTGGAGAAGTGGATGACACCCATGGAAGAATTCACCCCGTTCATGTGGATGGATCTGAGTGAGACACCAAATTGGAATGATGTGGAACCCTGCATCAAGTACCTAGGAGAAAAGGGGGTGCCAATTGATGATGCCAAGTGTTTTGATCAGGTCACCAATCTCAAGAAATTCACTGAGAGCTGTGATAGTGATGGAGAGTTCAAAGGCCTGCAAGTGCACCAGATGTGGTCAAAATATTTTGAGAAGGCCAAAAGCATTGCATGTTACTCAGAGCTACTGAAGATTGCACAGTTTGTCTTTGCCCTTCCTTCTCACAATGCAAACGTTGAGAGGGTTTTTTCACTGATGCAGAGCCAGTGGAGCAAGGAGAAAAGCAGGTTGTCTGTTGAGTCACTGAAGGGGCTTCTATGTGTGCAATACAACTTCAAAGAAACACCCTGCAAGGACTTTCATGCTTATTTGATGAGCAATCGGAAACTGCTAGGGAAAATAAGCTCTTCAGCTAAATATGCATGGGCAAACAAGGAAGTCCAGGGAGACGAGGAGGAAGTCCAGGGAGACGAGTCAGACCAGGGAGACGAGGAGGAAGACCAGGGAGATGAGGATTGAAAAATATGCTACCTCTGTTTTTTTGTTCCTTTAATTCACATAGTTTGAGGCATTATTTATATTTTACATTACAGACATGAGGTTATTTTTAAGAATGTTACACCTCACTTTTTCTAAAGATCTGAATGTTAATTAAAGAACTATTACAGAATATAGTTGTATGTGACTGATTATTTTTATACAGTTAATATAATACACAAATGCTTTAGGTAAATGCATATTTATAAATTATAAAGCAACTTTGAGTCTCTTTGACAAATTTTCACCCACTGGCAGTGGCTGGCTGGCGGCAAGGCTGGCGGCGTGCAAAGGCGGGGGCCTTTGCGCGCCGCCAGCCTTGCCGCGCGTGCATGTGTCCTCTTTTTGGGATTTCAGAATATGGTATGCCTACTGATGTGTTTTTCATTAATGTAACCTACACTTTTAGAATGTAATACGTCCTCATAAAAAGCGCTTTCTCGGTTTAATATTAATTTCTTACAGCTGCAGAGAATGGATTTAAAAAGGCTCTGCGCGCCGTGCGCCTGTGACTCTGGAGCCTAGGCTGCAGCAGAAAACCCTGCCCTGCGAGTGACTGTCATGAATGGAAGTCCAGCTGTCATTCCGGACCCCTCGCCCTGAGAGGATGTGAAACTAGAGGACAATATCTCACTCCACGTCTTTGGAATTATTTATTGGGTGAGTACAAACTGAGCGCGGAGCACATTTATGCTGCCCAGGTCTCCTTGCTCACTGGGAGCGGAGGCATCTGATATATGGCTGTGTTTACAGGAATATATGTAATTTATGTATGATCACAGACATTCTAGGGCTAGTACAACTACTGGGAGATGTAGTTCCGTTCAGCTAGCTTAATGATACTTGTAGCTAAGCTGGTGTTGTTCAGAATCTACTAACCTGCAGTGTGTAGATCGATGTCCATATCAAAATCAATGTCCAGCAGTTTGTTTTGTGTCTCCAGCAGAGTTTGTAGTGTCTCCATCTCTCTCTGGAAGAGGTTGACCATGAACTCTCCCACCGCGCTGAGGCGCTCTAACACAAACACTCTGACGCTAAGCTCCACACTACAAACATCAGCAGCGCCACGCTGCTGTTTGTCCACAACAAACAATATCTCTTCTCCCACCGACGCTAGCTGAGAGCTCCCCAGACAACAGCGATTTTTAGCTATGTTTTCAACCTTTTCCGCCTTTTTCCTCCTCTTCATGCTATGGATTACGGACGCATACTTTAATTCAACATGGACCTTACACCACCAAGGAGAGATGGAACGTCACGGAATCGAAGCGGAGGAGTTTCACAGCGATTTTTACCTCCTAACTGGCGTTGAAAGTAAGCACATTTCTTTTGGGTCAGCAGCGATTCATGGCCTGTTAACAGCAAACCCGAATCGCAAGTACAAGCCCCCGACTGGCAAGATGGATCGCAGAACTGTGATTATTCTTTTCTTGTTACTATCGGGTGATATTCACTTCAATCCTGGACCGGTTACCCGATCACAAGCGAGACTGCACTCACAGCAGCAACTGGTGCTTCCGCAAACAACGAACGTTCCCATCGCAACGCGCCACGGCTTCCACGCCTTCCAGAGCGCCGCGAGCGCCTCGAGCGCCTCCCCCACGGAACGGACAACGGACGCAACTTCAAGATCAGCCCATGAACTGCAGACAACCAACGCCAGCGGACCCCCACATAACACCGCAGGCGTCTTGTTCGCCGAAGCCACCCCAGCGGCAGTGATCATGGAGCTGAACGAGGAACACCACCCCCTCCCCAACACCCACAGTCAACCCAGGACTACAGAGGATAATAGACCACCACCCTCCCCCATTCCCACCCCAGCCACGGACCCAGACATCAGGATGAATCTGACCTGGCCTACAGACATGTCCAGACATGTTCAGACATGTTCAACGGCGACACCCACATTCCACCGCCCCTCCCCATTCACACCTCAGCCACGGACATTCCACCGCCCATCCTCAGTCACACCTCTGACTACTTCAACACCGACGAAATTAACACAATCGTCACATCCAACGGCCTTCACTTGTTTCATTTGAATGTGAATAGCTTGAGTCCCAAACTAGCTGAGATCAGACATCTGTTCCAAAACGGTAAGGCAAACATACTGTGTTTCTCTGAAACTAAACTTGATGAGTCTACTAAAGACCCAGAGATTGAAATAGAAAATTACTCAGTCATTAGAAATGACAGAAACAGACATGGTGGTGGCGTGTGCATGTATATTCACCAAGATACTGAATACATTACTCGTACTGACTTGCAGCATGATGAAATTGAAACTGTGTGGGTTGAATTAATTTTCAAAAATGCTAAATCAGTATTAGTGGGCACCGTCTATAGACCCCCTGATCAGAATGAGTTCTATGATATACTTGAGGGGTGCTTAGCTGGGGAGGAATGTGTAGAGAAGATCCTGATTGGCGACTACAATACGGATATGCGTCGTAAGGAAGCTCCTGTGTTCAAGTCATTTAGTCGGTTTTGTGATCTGCATGGTGTCAGTCAGCTAATTACCCAACCCACAAGAGTGTGTGATTCTACTCAAACTGTCATTGATCTCATTCTGACCTCGGACAAATCCAGAATCTCAAAGAAAGGGGTTATTGTATGTGGGCTCAGTGATCATTTTATGATTTTCTGTACCCGCAAAATACAAAAACTAAAGTTTGACTGTCACAAAACAGTCGTATCTAGGGACCTCAAAACCTACTCTAGTGAGGCCTTTAACCTGGAACTGGAGAATCTGGATTGGTCCGATGTGCTCAGGAGCTCACTAGTCGAAGAAGCATGGCTTGGCTTTAAAACCAAATTTACATCAGTACTAAACATCATGGCTCCTTTGAGAACCGTCAGGGTCAAAACCCGCTCGGAGCCATGGATGAATTCGGACATACTGACTGCAATGAAAGCCAGAGACAACAAATGCTCGGAACTTCTTAAATGCAAGTCCAAACTAGCCAAGTGCAAGCGCTTCGACAGTGATCTCCAAACCAAACTGCACAACCTAAAAGCCCAGTGTAACAAGCTAAGAAACGGTGTAATTGCCATGACCAAATCAGCCAAATGTAACTTTATCAATGATAAAGCCGAGGAAATCAAAAACAATCCTCGGGAGCTATGGAAGTTACTAAACAACCAACTAGGCTGTGGGCGGAAACTAAAAACCAGGTTTACTAACATAAACATCAAATCGAATAACACCCTCATCACTGACAAACTCGATGTAGCCAACCACTTGAACATCTTCTTTACAAACATTGCAACAAAGCTGGTTAGCAAACTGCCCTCCCACTCGCCTTCTACAAAAACCTTGGTGTTTGTAAAGATGATTTTAAAATGGCAATGGTAACAACCGAGGAGGTACTTAAAAAACTGAGTGCCCTCCAACCCCACAAGGCCACTGGCCATGACAATATTCCCTCCAAATTTCTCAGAGACTCAGCCTTTTCCATAGCTCCAGTCATCACCCACATAGTTAACCTCTCCATCAAACAGGGACAGGTCCCCCAAGATTTTAAACTGGCCAAAGTAACCCCCTTGTACAAAAAAGGGAGTAAATTAGAACCCGGCAACTACCGCCCTATTTCTATTCTAAGCTCCATCTCGAAAGTGATGGAAAAAATAGTCTATGAACAGGTTGAAAAGTATCTTGCCACTAATAAATTGCTGTACGAGTTCCAATCTGGCTTCAGAACATCCCACTCCACTGACACATGCCTCCTCTATTTGAGCGATCACATCAAACACGAGGTGGATGCTGGAAAATACTGCGGCATGGTCATGCTAGACCTCCAAAAGGCTTTTGACACCGTGAACCACTCCATACTGGTTAACAAGCTTAAAGCTATTGGTTTTGATAGCACATCAGTGAGCTGGATGCAATCCTACCTGGAGGGGAGAGAACAGATGGTGGAGGTGAACGGAACACTGTCCCCTCCCCTCCCAGTGAGCTGTGGTGTCCCACAAGGAAGCATACTAGGGCCTTTACTGTTCCTAATTTATGTTAACGACATGACTTCAGCTTGTGACTGCAACTTGTTCCTGTTCGCAGATGACTCAGCACTGCTGGTCTCGGACAGGAACAAAGTGCAGGTTGAAAAGACCCTCAGCTCTGAACTCGGTAGAATCTGCACCTGGCTCGCTGATAACAAACTATCCTTACACCTGGGAAAAACTGAATCCATCCTCTTCGGATCAAATAGTAAACTCAGCAAGGCAGATGGCTTCTTGGTTAGAGTGGGTGACAATATTATCACACGAAAAGATCAAATTACCTACCTAGGTTCCATCCTGGAGGCTAATCTTTCCGGTGATAAAATGGCCACCAACGTAATCAAAAAAGTCAATCAAAGAACAAGATTCCTTTACAGGATCTCCTCACTGGTCAGCAAAAACACCTTGAAGACCTTAACAGGAGCCCTCGTACAAGGTTTCTTTGACTATGCATCCACCTCTTGGTACCACAGCACCTCAAAGGCCCTTAAAACAAGGCTCCAGACCTCCCAAAACAAACTGGTCAGGCTCCTACTTGGCCTCACCCCCCGAACCCACCTCACCCCTGCCCACTTTGACAGGCTGGGATGGCTTAGGGTCGTCGACAGAGTACAGCATCTTGCAATGGGTCTGGTCCACAAGATTCGATACACCACCAAGATACCCATGTACCTGTCTAAATACTTCCTTAATGTAAACGAAGTCCACACCCACAACACCAGAGGGAGTGCAACAAACCATGTACAACCCAGATTCGGCACAAACAAGGGACTAAATTATTTTCGCTCCTATGCCACCAAAATGTGGAACGCCCTACCAACAGTCATTAAGACATGTGAATCCCTCCTTCAAAACCGCTCTCAAAGGGCACCTACGGATGGCTGCAATTCGAAACTGGCCTCTGTAAAATCTGAATCCCCCCCACCCCCCCACCCCATTTCCCTCACTGTATATTGTATATTTTCCCAGTGCTTGTATATTTTCCCTTTTTTGCTTCCCATATGATGAATTCCTGTTCTGTTCTTTAGCTACATAGAAATGTCTATTTGTATGTCTCTAAATGGTTGTATGTCTTTAAATGTTTTGATGAATTGAACAATGTGGACCCTGTTGTAAACAAGTGTAATGCTTAATTGGGTCGTCCACTCACAGTTGACAGTCTTTGTATTGAGTTTGTGCTTAAAATGTACTGTAAATTCTACAAACTGTTAATACATATTTCAATCAATCAATCAAACGCTAAGCTCCACACTACAAACATCAGCAGCGCCACGCTGTTTGTCCACAACAAACAATATCTCCTCTCCCACCGACGCTAGCTGTTCATTTATCTTCAGCCGTACAGACTCCATTTGACGCTTTTCACCTCCTTTAGGAGACATTTCCACCAAGCTTTCTGTTCCTACTGTAATATAGAATGTGTAATAAAGGCACAAACATCAACAATTCCCGAGAGACACGTCATGTTTGACTTGTTCAACAGCGGCCGTCGCCATAATGGAAAACTAGACGTAGCCACGTGACGTGATGGCATCACGTGATGCAAACAAGCACTTCAGGGTCAAAGGTTTTCCACGCATGCGCAACAAAATAATCCAGGCACTGTTGCCTTAATGCCTTTCACCACCTGTTGGTGGGGGTGTGTAACTGTCACTTAAATTAATGATGATAGATAGATAGATAGATAGATAGATAGATAGATAGATAGATAGATAGATAGATAGATAGATAGATAGATAGATAGATAGATAGATAGATAGATACTTTTTGAAACTGCCTTCGATTCTTAAAATATCTACAACCTCGTGTTGCGGTGTGACACACTTGTGACAAGCTTGTAGATCAGCTTTTTGCACATTTGACAATTTAAATCCATGATTCATTGATATTATTAGGAAAGGGTACTTTGCAATTTTTCATTTTGAATAAATGAGTATGTGTAGGCTACTTTTTCCAACACTGATGACTGGAATCCAACAGCAGGGACTCAGGGAGTCTAAATTAGTACCTATGTAATAGACAGTAATTACCTAATAATTATTACTGGCGGTTCATGAGTTCATGAGTTCATGAGTTCATGATCTATGCCTGTTTTTCAATTGAGTGCTATAGCGCCACCCTTTGTCCAATGGTTGTGGTCTTTGTCTCTAAGCAGGGTGACATAGCCATATTGCCACATTTCGTGAAAAACAACTGGTTTGACCTGGAGCACTGGGTATGTATAATTCAAAATAATGGGTGATCTTCACTGATCTAATGCATTCACATGGAATCAGGCAAGCGGTAGATGGCAAACAGCAAAACCTGCTGGACGGCACGGTAAAAAGATTTAATATTTTAACATCCGTCCTGTTCCGTTTACCGCCCTGCTCCCGTCCACTAAAATGACTTCCGGTTTGCCATCTACTGCTAGCCAGGGTCAGAGGTCAAAAGGCAGAACACGAAAGTTGTTCGACATGAGGAGACTATCCAAGTTTTATTATTGACGGTCAAACGGAGCTATACCTGTTCAAAGTTTGCATTTTCGATTGAGTGCTATAGCGCCACCCTTTGGCCAATGGCCGTGGGCTTTGCGTTCTCACCGTTTCACATACCTGTCTACCATTGCCAAGTTTCACGAAAACCGACTACACATCTCATAATATTATTTTTATCAGGCACGTGCATAGGCTTCAGCCCATCCTTCAGCCCATCCTTGCTACACTACATCTGCAAAGGTGAGTGAGTGAGCAATTGTTCAATAAAAATGGCTTTTATAATATTCTTGCAAAGTTTTATTAGCCTTTAGTCTTGAACTTAAATTAAAAAATTAACTTTCTCATTATACGTGAGAAAAGGATATCCTACAGATTGCTACTTTATTAACCCGTGGATCCATCGGACAGGGGCTTGCTTGCTTGAATAAGCTGATCTACAAGTTGTAATGCAGTGCGCAACAGACACATTGTTATCTTGTAGATCTGTCCATTTGAAACATGTTAGTTTCCCGATAGCGACAATAAACATCATCACGTTAGATTAAATGGGCGTGTATGATCTACGCGAGGCGGAACCTACATGGTGGAAACGCTTGGTAAAGAGGGAGTCCGCTGACTGTCAGGTTCATGAGCTATTCCTTTTTTATACATATTTCACTTGAGTGCTATAGCGCCACCCTTTGGCCAATGGTTGTGGGCCTCACCGTTGAAAGTAGCATAGCCCTCTACCATATTGCCAAGTTTTGCAAACAACGACTATGTTTAAGCCAGTCAGTGTAGAAACGTGTTTAAGAAGGTATGAAAAGGTCAATTGAGTGCTATAGCGCCACCCTTTGGCCAATGGTCGTGGGCTTCATGTCTTCACCGTTTGGCATAGCCCTCTATACCATAATGCCAAGTTCTGCGAAAGCCGACCGGTTCAGCCAGAACTGCTATTTTTGGCTAAAGGAGAAGAAGAAGAAGATGAAGAAGAAAATATAGCTGCAAGCAGCGATAAGACGGGGTCAAGCAATATATGTGATCGGCCCCCGATTTCTGATCAGGTTGACCGGTATGAACTTCAGCTACAAAGATACAAATGCACCGTGTAGCTTTGCATCTTTATTTAATCTTTGTATGTTTTGCATCTGCCAATGTGAACGCAGCATTATTTTTATATACTTTTTATCCCACGATTTTTGTAACCCATTTTTCACCCCTGTGTCAATGATCTAATGTGATCCTGGGCTCTACACACCCTCCGCCAACCTGGAGAGAGCAACGGACTTGAACTCATGCTTCCTTCATGCCCGAGTGTCCAAGTTGCTCCTTTACACCTTGACAGGGGGGAGTTTCCCCTGGTTGGACGTAGCGCGTGGAAGGAACACGTTATTCAAACCAGTTCCTTTCCCCTCCATCAGGCGCCCCGGCTGGCCAGGGGGAGGTAGTTTAGACCAGGATTACTGCATGTTTTTTGTGAGGGTACCTACCCTAGGCCTAGGGGACACAGGGAGAACATGTGAGGTACCTACGCTAGGGGACACGGGCACAACATGTGAGGGTACCTACCCTAGGGGACACGGGGAGAACATGTGAGGGTACCTACCCTAGGGGACACGGGGAGAACATGTGAGGGTACCTACCCTAGGGGACACGGGGAGAACATGTGAGGGTACCTACCCTAGGGGACAAGGGGAGAACATGTAAACTCCCCACAGAAAGGCCCTTTAGCCAACTCCGCCTCGGGTATGGGAACTGATGACGTGGAGGAGGGAACACGCCCCCAGCACCCACAGTGTCCCCAGCGGGGACCTTCTAGCTTTCAGGCGACAGCACTACCAACTGTGCCACTGCGCCCCGAACGCAGCAATTTTGTGGACAGCTATTTCTTATCACACCGTTTATGGTGCTTAGGTTTCCCCCAGGTGTGGTGGAGAACAGTGTTGTTTTTGGCAGCAAATTTAGATTTTAGTTTGACTCAGTCTCTTGAATAGTTTATTTAGATTTAGTCACATTTTAGTCACCTGGAATGTCTTAGTGTTAATCTAGTTTTCGTCGACTAAATCTACAGTTGATTTAGTCGAACAAAATGTATTTTGGCGGGCCGTCGTAATTATTATTTTTAACACTTGCTGAAAATAGCCGATCTACAAGCCCACAACGTGTCGTGCTTGAGCTTGTAGATTGCCTATTTTCAGCATGCAACTAATTGTAAAATGACTTATACTGGATATATATTGGTATATTTAGTCTTAGTTTTAGGCCCTCATTTATCAATCGAGTGTAAAATCTGCCACAGATTCGAGTGCAGATTTCGTAGTACACCCACGTCGCCACAGCATTTATAAAGTGATCGCAAACAGCTGATCTTTCCTTAATTTCGTTCCGACGTTAATAAATGTGACGGCGGAAATCTATCTGGCACGCCCTATGAAATCAAGCCTCGCCCTCGTTTTTGCGACATGAACGTTCTGCATTACGACCAAACGCATGGTAACCTAGTTACACAATGGAAAAAGCAAATAAAAGTTTCCCCTTGCTGCCCGCCTCACCCCCCCTCTCATACACACACACAGGCGCATGCACGCACACGGAACTTGCAAGCCCAACTGGTGTGTTATTGTATCTTAAATATATAAAGAATGAACACCTGCATGAATTAAAGAAAGGCCTACCCTGTCTGTTTCTCCTCTCACCTCGCTTACCTTTCTGGTTAGTAAACCACAGCATGCAAGCCGCATTTGTTTTAAATGGTCCCCCAAACCGTCCACACTTCACACTTAACGGCCGGGGATGCGCCCCCCCCCCCCCCCCCCCCCCCCATGCTAATTTGCCCAGTCAATCATTTGATCCACGCTACGTGCCTGCTGTGTGTTGTTACTGTAGTTGTAGGCTACTGTTGTAGCCTAAATTATTAAAGTCTTCATTAATTTAATATACAACAAAATATATTAGTGAACGAAAACCTGAACCTGTGAACCATATGAATTAAATAACAATTAAATAGGCGCACACACACGCTGCTGTTTTAGGTGCATCTCATCCCTCCTGTCCTGTCTGTCTCTAAACCGTGACCATGCACGTTTATGACAATCTATTTAGATTGCCTCGCGAGTCGCTGCTGTGGCTGGGCAGTGTCAATTATATGAATGTGCTGCCTCATGTACATGGCACTGGTGGGCTGCACTTGCGCTGGCTGGCACGCCGGCAAGGCACATTTGGCATTTGAGTGACGCGTCAGGTTTATCCTTAATTAAAAGGACGAGACGTAACACGAGAAAGACATGGCTGTAGATTGCAGTAGCCATACCCGTTGGTGTTGGTTGGTAGACTTGACTATAGCTGCATAGACTCGGTCCCAGGCTTACTTATCTGCGAAAAGAAGAGCTATAACTGCAGCTAATAGCTATAGCCTCTCGATCCATGTCATGGAAGTTAAAGGCTACTGGTATGCTCTCATGCAAAACACTGTTTAAATGGCTTATATGACTTGCAACATTGTTTTTAATTGCGCAATTTTAATTGCTTGCACACTTGGAAATATCCTACCAATTTCATATGACATGCCTTTATAAAATATATATTTTTCACATGTATTATTAGTTTTATACAATTTAGGAGTGAAAACATGTTTAAATGCCTGTGACAGCCTCTCAGCTGGTCAAACAATGCTGCTCCGCTGTTCTACGACAGAAAAACAGGTGAGGACAAAGCGTACGACAGCTCCCGACCAGACGTGACTTTTTGTCCTACTCAAGTTCAATTTCAAGCTTTGGCGGGAATGGTAAATGCCGAAAATGTCGGTAATTTTGGCGTGCACCCATATTTTGTCGTACGCACGGTTGATACAGGCTCAAACAGGAATTATTGCATAAATATAACCTGGAATGAGTAGGGAGCTGAGCTATGTTTATGCCATGTAGAGTTGGACCTTTTTTTTTTGTTGACATTTTAGCTTTGTCTGTTTTTTTTTGTCTGTTTTCTGTTTTTGCTTTTGGTTTGTTTAATTTTCTATTCTTCTATAAATGTCATTTGTTTGTTTTGTTTATATGTTGATTGTTATGCATATCTTCAACAGTATATTGGAATACGGTGAGATAAGGATAGGCACTAATAAGCTTTAAGCTTCTGCCTATGCCTTTTCGATCACAAAAGAAAAAGTAAACTGCTTTTGTGTAATGTCTCCCTCTCTGAAAGATCGAAATAAACTATTCATTCATAAATGAGGGCCATAGTCACCATAGCTTAGTTTTCCTTTAGTTTCCATTTAGTTTTCATCAGTGAAAAAAGGTAGTCAACGAACATATTTCGTCTTAGTCGACAAAATCAACACTGGTGGAGACGACGCTGGTGTGCCTGCAGAGTACCTGACTGACTGAAACTCTTGTCACAATGTTTGCAGTGGTAAGGTTTTTCTCCAGTGTGGATACGCAGGTGTGTCCGTAAACAACATATGTCAATGAAACTCTTGTCACAATGTTTGCAGTGGTAAGTTTTTTCACCAGTGTGGATACGTAGGTGTTTCCTCAAACAACCTATATCAATGAAACTCTTGTTTTTTTTAAACACTGTTTACAGCAATAAGGTCTTTCTCCGGTGTGTAGATGCTGGTATCTTGTCAGCGTAGCATCTGGGAGAAGCTCTTGTCACATTGTTCACAATGGAAAGGTTTTTCAGAATCAAAGGTGTTATATATATGGTCGCGATTCACCAGGATGTTATAGATTCTATAGGCTTAAAATATTTTATATCAATATTTTTTTTGTAAATGTCTATGGGGAAAAAATGGTAGATCCATCCATAGGGTTGAAGCGGTTCATTTTGAAGTGCTTCTGGACAAGACTTGTTTCAGCGTTATTTGGCATGACCCTCTACACCATATACTGCAACGTTTCATAAACACTTGACTCTGCATGGATGTATTAGGGGCAGAAGAATAATTTTAATAACACTGCAATTTTCATTGGCTCATAAAACCTTAATTTTTTCACAAAAAAAAATTACTCCCAATGTTTTACTTTAACTTTATTTGTTTATTTGGACAGGACAATGCATATTAATGGACGTACTGTAAATACACCGGATATAGCACAGTTGCTCATTTTCATCCGCAGTCCTCACAAGAAACACAAAACCGAAAACAGACAGGCAAACAGTGGAATATATTTACATAACATTACATAGGGAACACAGCATAAAAAAAAATGCACAAAAAAAATTCATGAATATTTTCAGATTTAATTTAAAAGATGGAAATGTAGCACAATCCCTTATACGCAGAGGAAGGCCATTCCATGCTACACAACCCTGTACTGAGAGGACATTTTGGCACTAGCCCCTCCTATAGGGACACATCGGTTTAATGTTTGTCTTTAGTTCAATGTTTGTTTTGTAAACGCCATTGACAATGAAGGGAAAATGTACGTCATAATGTTTGTTTTACATCACCATTACATCACCTAATCAACATGAGTTAGACTTTAATATATTAGCGCCCATCACTTCACATGGGTGTGATATTTTTGTCTATATAAGCTCATGTGTAGAATCTTTTGTGCATTTCGGCCAATAGCAAATAGCCGATCTACCAGCTCACAATACGTCGCGATGCAACTCATTGTGAGCTTGTAGATCGGCTATTTTGTACACATTCCATACATGGGCCATTCTGCAAGAGTACTTTTACTTTTAGTACTTCAAGTACATTTTGATGCCAATACGGTTGTACTTTTACTCGAGCACACTTTGAATACGATACTTCTACCTGTAACGGAGTACGTCTACATTGCAGTATTTATACTTTTACTTAACCCATTGAGACCTGACTGACACTAGATTCTACAAATGACTTCTAAGTTTTCAGAAACCTATGTTTCTATGTCAGTGGTTCTCAAAACTTTTTCATGTCAAGAACCCCCAGAATTATCTGTATTTGGCCGCGGGCCCCCATCTGGAAATATGTGGTTCCATTTTGGGAACTCGGGCTCGTTCCTGCAGCATCGCAGGCGTGCATTAATGACGTTAAACCACCCCCTCTCGTGTAATATTGCTTATTATTTAATCGGGTGTAAAAATTCATCATAGAGTTCAATATTTATCAAACGTTTCTAGTACCTCTAGTCTAGAACAAAAGCAAATATGTCAAATCTAAGTAAAAGTAAAAAAAAAAATCTAAATTTAATTTCATTCAGTTGTGAAAACAGACACTTGGAAAAGAGTATAGGCTATTTATTGATTGATTGAATACTTTATTAACAGGCTTTGGGCCAAGCCCCTATAGGGCCCTATAGGCTTGTTTCCATTGTGGTTCCTCTGTAAAATATCGGAATCAGCCAGAATCGGTATCAGCAGATATGACCCTGCAGATAATCAGAGGTGGGCTAACGGTCATAATTTCATAATCGTGCCACCCCTACGATAAAGTAGTGGTACCGGCAGTGTTGTTTTTGTCGACTAAAACGAAGACAATTTTTTTTATTTGCGACCTTATTCTTCTGGTCATGACCCACAGCTTCCCGAAATGTATAAAAGGTTAACCCATGTTGACCTGCTTAACCCATGTTGACCTGGCAACGATTCAACAAAATGTTTTCTAAATCCTGACAGTAATTTGAAAAACCCTATGTTTCAAACATTTTCACGTCAAGGACCCCCAAGATTATATGTAATTGGCCGCCGACCCCCATCTGAAAATAACAACAATCGCTCTGAAAGAATATATATTCAAAGATTTGCGCCATTTTCACGACTAAAAACAAAATAGCAGACCTACAAGCTCTATGAGCTTGTAGATCTGCTATTTTTCAATGGCTAAAGTATAATATAATGCTTAAAAGACCAAACGGGGTTCCCGCCCCAAGATGGGTTAATGTCTGAAACATCCAACGGTATAATTAAACAGAGTTACAATAGAGAAATAATCTACCAAAGACAACACCTTTTTGTGCCATGTGTATATAGGTTTTACATACAAAAGCTACTTAAGAAACTAAACTGTGGTGGTCATGTTGATAGTGTCAGATTATGTGATTCCACGACTTTAGTATCTACCACTTGTCATTGTCATCCTGGAATAGAATGAATGATCATTCGATTGTATATTATATCATGTAAAGGTCAAGGTCAAGGTAAACTTTATTGTCCACAAGGGAAATTTGTCTTGGGCTTTCACCCCAGCTACAGCCACACATAAAACATCAATGACAACAAACATACATTACAGAGGAAGACACAACATTACACAATTGCACACATGATGTGGATAATCAGGCCTCACGTAGTTACCGCTGTTTCAGAGCCTCGTTCAGCATCTTAGTTGATGCTGATACAAACGATTTTTTAAATCTAATGTACTTCCACTTTGGTTCTTTGTATCTTCTCCCAGAGGGCAGAAGTACAAACTCGCCATATAGAACATGGGTAACATCACTGACAATTTTTTGAGCCTGTTTTAATGTAGCCTGCTCATCTCAAATGCTCATCTCAAATGCGGAAATGTGGATGTATTAATATTACAACTAACCACTTCTTCCCTGTATGATTCCTCCTCATTATCCTCAGATGTGCATTTTGACCCAAGCATTGGCCACTAACAGGAACTAAAGGGTCCCACCCTCCTCCTGTAGGAGTCCTCATTCATCTATAGGCTTTTCCCCTGTATGAGTCCTCATGTGTGATTTTAGATTAACACTGCGAGCAAAGCCTTTACCACAAACGTTACAAGTAAAGGGCTTTTCCCCTGTATGAGTCCTCATGTGCATTTTTAGATCACAACTCTGAGCAAAGCCTTTACCACACATGTTACAAGTAAAGGGCTTTTCCCCTGTATGAGTCCTCATGTGTGATTTTAGATTATTACTGCGAGCAAAGCCTTTACCACACACGTTACAAGTAAAGGGCTTTTCTCCTGTATGAGTCCTCATGTGTGATTTTAGTTCACTACTCTGTGTACAGCCTTTACCACAGACGTTACAAGTAAAGGGCTTTTCCCCTGTATGAGTCCTCATGTGTGTTTTTAGTTCACTACTGTGTGTACAGCCTTTACCACACACGTTACAAGTAAAGGGCTTTTCCCCTGTATGAGTAATCATGTGTGTTTTTAGACCACCACTACGAGTAAAGCCTTTACCACAAACTGTACAAGTGAAGGGCTTTTCCCCTGTATGAATCCTTGTGTGCATCGTCAGATTATACGTCAGATTAAAACATTTGCCACAGTCTGTACAACTAAAGCGTTTCTTCCCTGTGTGGCTCCTCATGGAGTGAGTTTGTTTTGATGATTTCAGGTCCTTGGACAGCTTGCTGCTCAAAGACAATCTTTGTCTTTCCACATTTGTCTTGTGTGATTTCAGTGTGTTTAAAGTTGACTGACCTTCACTGGGCTCCTGCCACTCATCACTGTCTTCAGTGTCAGATTCAGAACAGTGTGAAGAGAGGAGCTGGTCGTCACTAGTTGGTTGTGATGTTCCACAGTCCTCTACATCAGCTTGTGTTTTCATGTGTTGTTGAGTTGAGGTGCCGGCTACAGGCTCTGTCTCTCCGTTTTCATCATCATGCACATCTTCACTTTTCACTGCTTGTAATGTCAACGTTGACCCGTCAGCCTCCACTGGTCTTTGAAGTAGCTCCTCTTGTTCCTCTTTAATCTGTGGTGATTGTGGTTCCTCCTGGACCAGACTGGAGCTCCTCTCCTGTTGTTCAGTAAAAACCTCATCTTTACACACAGGGAGGTGCGGGAACGCTAGGAAAAAAAAGACACAAAGAGAGAGAAAACATTTAATGAGCCTCTTGTCCTTTGGACAAGAACATTTACTCACCTGTCCAAGTAAAAAATAATGTACTTGTCTTGCATATTTTGTTTGTATTGTATTGAAAATAATGTTACATTTGAATAGTTACTAGACGTAGAGGCATTTGAATAGTTACAAATAAGTATTAAGTGTTCAACAGAAGGTTATGACCAGGCCCGAACGCAATACACGGCCGCAGTGTTCCGATGAAAACTCAGCAGAATTGCCGCGGAATTTGAACACGTTCATCTTGTAGTTTACTTTACCGGTCAGCGTGATTTATTTGGGTTAAAGGTGTAGTGAAATGAAAAAGAAGTTTTTCACACTTTTAGACCATATCCGTGGTCATTATATGGGCATACCTAACAATGGATGCCAAAAAAATGTGAAAATTCTCATTTCTGTGTGTTTTTATATCAAAGGTCCATAAAAACGATTGCATTATTTATTTATTAAAACGAAAACGTGCTGCGTGATGACGTGTAGAGATACACATCGATAAAAGCCAATAACAATGAAGCTCACCCGTTTAAGTCCCCATATCTGCGCCTCCGTCCATCACAGCTGCTACTGATTACAGAATACTTTTTATTTCCATTCCAGATAACATCCAGACAGTGTATTACTCGCTTTCAACTGAATCATCACGCTAGAATATGTATCTGAAAACATTATAGGGTAGAAATAAGCCACATAACAGTAAACTGGTTGTGCTGGCCGACCATATGATTTATAAACAAACAACACCACGCTGTTGCGCATAGCATTAGCTACCGTCCCTAGCTACCGTCCCATCGCCTGAAGGGATGCGACGCTCTGATTGGTTCAGAAACTTCAGACCGGTGTTTCATGTTGAAACACCATTTTCATGTTGTTCACCATTTCCGTTTCACTACACCTTTAAGCTGCAGTGGACGCACCCTGCCCCTCCCCTCATTGCTGACTAATATGTTGTGAGCTGGTCTGGACCGACTGGATGATACTATTATATAACTTTATCAAAAGAAGATGTATTTGCAGAGGAGCTGACTGGCACTGCCGAGTCATCGTCATTCAATTACTTTTAATTGGACGGGGGGTGTTGTTTGCCAACACTCATGGATTACCTCCGTTGTCGAGCCTCTGAACTTGAAGCATAAAAACAGGAAGGAGAGTGGTTTGGGTAAGTAGTATTTAGGCTACTATTGTATTTACTAGCTGGTTTAGGTTAACATCATGAAGTAAAAAATAAATAAAAATGTGCCAGCTGCGTCATCGATCGCTCCAAGAGCTGAGCACCGCGACTGTGCGAGAGAAAGCGAAAGAGAGAAAGTGTGTCTGTTTGGAGAGAGCGTGCGAGCAAGATAAAGTGAAAATGTGTGTGTGTATGTGTGTGTGTGTGTGTGTGTGTGTGTGTGTGTGTGTGTGTGTGTGTGTGTGTGGATAGCGTGCGTGCGTGCATGCGAGCGAAGGAGAGAGAGTGAGTGTCTGTTTGGAGAGACAAGTGTGTGTGTGTGTGTGCGTGTAAAGTGTGTGTGAGAGAGAATATGAATATTTTCTCATGCCAATCTTTCGGTTTGATATTAATTAATGTCTTACAGCTGCAGATAATGGATTTAAAAAGGCACTCTGCGCACCGTGCCTCTGACTCTGGAGCCTAGGCTGCAGCAGAAAACCCTGCCCTGCGAGTGACTGTCATAAATGGAAGTCCAGCTGCCATTAAGGACCCCTCGGAAACAAACCCTGCAGATTCCGTTTGGCCTTAGTTGTGACAAAAGAACACTACAAAAATGAAGAAAAATAAAAACAATAATTGACACAAACACTCAAACAGGTTGTTGGAAGTTTCAACAAAGATGATCCAATACTCCAGGTCTTAAAGGTATTATGACATTATTTATAACATAATTTTAACAACATTAAAAGTCTTGGCCATGGTCCTTCAAACGTCTCTAAAAAGTTTGAACACTCAACTCCACTCCAGTATTTCTTGCCAGGAGTTTTTGTGTATGTGTAATCTGCATCCTGAGAAGCCATGGAAAAACACATTATTTTAGCCTGTAGATGTCGGTAATTCCCCCTTTCCTGTCAACCCAAGATGCGCTTCTTTGACAACTTAGTAGGAACGTCACCGTCAAAAAGGCCAGTTGGTATCCAGTGTAAGGACTTGTGTTGATTGACACAGCCAACAACAGAGCAGATTGATTTTTCTCTAGAAGCCATTATTAGTAAGTATTACAAAGAAACAAAGTCGCGGTCACAATGAGGAAGCGGAGAGGAGAGGGGCGGAGAAGAGAGGGTAGGCAGGGAGCAGAGGGGAGGGGGCGGAGGTTTAGCAGGGATCTACGTATATGCCTGCCGTCCAACCAGATGAGACATTTTTTGTCCAGAAAGCAGAGAATACACTGAATGTTCAAACTTTTTTTTTTTTTTTTTTTTTTTTGAAAAATCTACAAAAATGTGTTTTAAATGTCACAATCCCTTTAAAATGACACTATGTTTAGTTGATGATTTGCATGAATGCAATAATGTCAAACAAGATTACAATTTCTCAAAAAATACAATTTGTATTAGGACTCCCACCCGTGGGTTCTGGGACCCACTGCAGACCTAATCACGTCTAGGAAACGTCTAGGAAACAGGGGTACCTTCTGTTTCCTAGACGGGCTCTCTACCCATTCAGCTGTCCCTCTCTAAAGGCCACTAGAACAACTATAATAATTAACATGTGAGTGAATACCGAGCATGACAACAGCACCCTTCAATTGTATTTTACCCACAAAACATATTACAAATAAATAACCACGTATTCAGAAGGACAATATCAGTCACCAGAACCAAGGATGGGTGTTTTCTGTCTATCTACGATGGTTAAAATGGAGTTTGAAGTTACAATGGGGTTGTATATAATAGGAAGGGAAATTAATATAAAATATCTAAATACTGAATGGAGCAAATTAAAAACTGTCCAGGTTGTTCACAAAAGCCTGAGTAGACGATAACATTACCCACAATTATTTTGAAAGTGAAATATCCCTTTATGTAAGTAGGTAAAAAAAACAGCACATACCTATACGGTACAACTTTACTACAGGTTGCATCTTCGCATCAAACTGTACACGTCTCTGGTCCACCTCTGGCTGTTCCTCTGACAACGTTGAATGTCTTTTGGAGGCCATCTCTCTAGATACGGTAGACCTCTCCCTGTGGTGCTCTGTGGAAATCACCAGTAGAAACAACTTGTACTTGTACTCTTTCAATAAGGGTTTACTGAACAACTGAACAACCAGGAATAGTCTGGTGACCACCGGAGAGACGCATGACAGCCGGAATGTAGACGGCACCCGGGAGCAGTATGGGTTGGCGCCCCAGCCTGTGTCTTCCGTGAGGAGGAAGCCCAACAAACCCACGGTGAGGCATTTAGGAGGGCCATTCAGGCTGCAAGTGTAGCCTGCAGCACCACCGTTGCCCAGGTGGAGCCTGCAGCACCACCGTTGCCCAGGTGGAGCCTGCAGCACCACCGTTGCCCAGGTGGAGCCTGCAGCACCACCGTTGCCCAGGTGGAGCCTGCAGCACCACCGTTGCCCAGGTGGAGCCTGTTCAAACCTGTTGTGCTATACTTTCGGAGCGGCACGAGCACAAACATGCTGTGTGTCTGTCTGTCTTTTGGGGGAACAAGAGTTACCAAACTATATATCGTTAGTTGCTGAATGACCCTTTAGTCTTGTTAGAAAGAACGAAAATACATCACATAGATGCACCTGGTATCCTCAGTGATGTATCCCAAGGTCATCTGGGTTCAGGGTCTCATAACCCTCACTCGGGTGACCCAGCCGAGTGATCAAGTCCCGACTTACGTCCCAGTAGCTGCCCTCGATCTAGACTGGACTAGGCAGCTCCCGGCGACAGACAGGAGATTGTGTGTGTGTGTGTGTGTGTGTGTGTGTGTGTGTGTGTGTGTGTGTGTGTGTGTGTGTGTGTGTGTGTGTGTACGTGTCTGCGTCAATTTAACAAAGGTGCAGACGATCATAAATCAGCAGAGAGAGACCGACGTTTGCGCTACTGTATGCCGAATTTAAGTGGACTCTGCCTGGAAATAAAAACGTCTGGGTTTCCGAGGCTACCCTCGATCAGACCCACTAGGGAAAGACCAGGTGGAGGGACTAGGCTCTGTGGGTTGACTCCAATCCGGGCCCCTCCTACGTCTCACCAGGTCCACTCCTGCTCTCACCACGAGTACAGCCAGGACCTGTGCGTTGGACCAGACTCCCAGCACCAGACACTTCATTCAGGAGTAGTGGATTCTGAGAATAATACTAATAAAAATATAAATTTGTTTTACCTGAGAGAGTATCGCACCACATCTTCCTACGTAGTAATGTTAAAGTTGACTCACCAGTCTCCTCTTCCTGTTCTTCTTTAATCTGTGGAGGGTGTGGTTCCTCCTGGACCAGACTGGATCTCCTCTCCTCATATTCAGATGAAACCTCTTTACACACAGACAGGAGGAGAGAGAAGGTAGCATCAGCAGAGCAACGTAAAAAAGATGACATTTATTCTCCTATTTGTTTTGTCAGGATAACCCTCGTTTCAAAAAATAAGTGTGGCGTTTCGAATAGAGCCTGACATCGGTCTCACCGATGTATACGTCATTTTAGGCGCCGATGCCCGATATCGGACATTATTTCACTGATGTGGCCGAAGTCTTTTTTTATCATCATTAATGTAACCTACACATGTAAAATGAGGCACCCTTATGAAACACGCTCTTTTGGTTTGATATTAATTCATTTCTAACAGCTGCAGAGAATGGAACGCACTGTGCGCGTCGTGCCTGTGACTCTGGAGCCTAGGCTGCAGCAGAAAACTCTGCCCTGCGAGTGACTGTCATAATTTGAAGTCCAGCTGTCATTCCGGACCCCTCGCCCTGAGAAAATGTCGTTTGTGTACAGGCGTGAAAATATATGAGAGATGTTTGAAAAGATGAGACATATTTGAATAAACAAGCGTTTTCTGCCAGAACTTTTACATGGATAACTAGAGGTCAAAACGCTGCGGTGGAAAAAGTACAAAAATATTTTACTTAATTAGTACTGATTCTCTACTTGAAAATTACTTAAGTAAAAGTACAAAGTACCCATGAAGAAAGTTACTTAAGTAAAAGTATAAAAGTACCTCAAATTAAATGTACTTAAGTACAAAAAGTACCCGGTGTAAAATGTACTTAAGTATAAACGTAAAAATTACAAAGTAAAGTGTTTTTTTTTAACATGCTTTTCAAAATGCCTACAAAGAAATCAAGTCCAAAAGTGGCTTTATTTCAACACTCATCTCGAGACTGGCCATTCATTATCATTGGCATTTAATGTTTGTGTTGGGATAAACACTAGAAACTGGCCATTCATTATCAATGGCATAATGTTTGTGTCAGGATAAACACTAGAAACTGGCCATTCATTATCAATGGCATTTAATGTTTGTGTTGGCATAAACACTAGAAACTGGCCATTCATTATCAATGGCATTTAATGTTTGTGTTGGGATAAACACTAGAAACTGGCCATTCATTATCAATGGCATAATGTTTGTGTTAGGACAATGTGTTTACGCACCCTCAGGGTGCAAGCAAGCTCACACAAAACTTTGCAAAACAGACATAATTGCGTGAATTCACGCATTATAATTAGCCCTTCACTAATTAAGCCCCACCCACTCCACTCTGCGAGGGCAAACTGTCTCCCATTGAGATGCATGTTAAATGATTTCTCCATAAAAATATTCGATCATTTCAGTAGCAAGAGCTTGAAAATGTCTTCTAAATATAGTCAAAAAAGCCTACAGTAAGTGTAGGCTATATGCCTGTTATGTGGATTACATTATTGGGGGAGAAAGTTGAAACCGATATCAACTTTAACGACAATCCCGTTCGACAGATGTTTACATGCAATGCACAGTAAGACTAGGCCTACAGTGATTATTATTGCAATCACCTGGATGGGTGAGTCGTGTAACCTTTCTTGACGTTAAAATGTGTAGCCTAGTGACGAAAACAGAACTGCAATAACCAGCAGATGCAGCTCGAGTCAGACACACACACACACACACACACACACACACACACACACACACAGCACGGCTCGCTGTTATCTATTCACTGCACCAGAGAGAGAGAGAGAGAGAGAGAGAGAGAGAGAGAGAGAGAGAGAGAGAGAGAGAGACTGAACGAGAGAGAAAGAAAGAAAGAAAGAAAGAAAGAGAGAGAGAGAGAGAGAGAGAGAGAGAGAGAGAGAGAGAGAGAAAGAGAGAGAGAGAAAGAGAGAGAGAGAAAGAGAGAGAGAGACGGGTGCCTCACGCCTCACCACCATGCTTCTGTGTGAATGTGAACGAATGAGTGAGGCGATGACTTTATAAACTTTATGCGGAAAAAGCGGAGATTGCGCATATTGTAATGTGAAATGTGTAGCGAGTAACGAAAGGTAGCTCTCCATTCCGAAACCTCACCATTCCGAAACCCCACCATTCCGAAACCCCACCATTCCGAAACATTGCCATTCCGAAAAATATTTTTCGGAATGGTGGTGCTTAAAAGGCACCACCATTCCGAAATTCGGAACACCACCTCCACCCACCTCCACCCACCTCTACAACCTCCACCCATCTCTAGACTCCTGCACCCAACTCTACAACCTCCACCCAACTCTACAACCTCCACCCACCTCTACAACCTCCACCCACCTCCACCCACCTCTACAACCTCCACCCATCTCTAGACTCCTCCACCCACCTCTACAACCTCCACCCACCTCCACAACCTCCACCCACCTCCACCCACCTCTACAACCTCCACCCATCTCTAGACTCCTCCACCCACCTCTACAACCTCCACCCACCTCTACAACCTCCACCCACCTCTACAACCTCCACCCATCTCTAGACTCATCCACCCAACTCTACAACCTCCACCCAACTCTACAACCTCCACCCACCTCTACAACCTCCACCCACCTCCACCCACCTCTACAACCTCCACCCATCTCTAGACTCCTCCACCCACCTCTACAACCTCCACCCACCTCCACAACCTCCACCCACCTCCACCCACCTCTACAACCTCCACCCATCTCTAGACTCCTCCACCCACCTCTACAACCTCCACCCACCCACCTCTACAACCTCCACCCACCTCCACCCACCTCTACAACCTCCACCCACCTCCACCCACCTCTACAACCTCCACCCATCTCTAGACTCCTCCACCCACCTCTACAACCTCCACCCACCTCCACCCACCTCTACAACCTCCACCCACCTCTACAACCTCCACCCACCTCCACCCACCTCTACAACCTCCACCCATCTCTAGACTCCTCCACCCAACTCTACAACCTCCACCCAACTCTACAACCTCCACCCACCTCTACAACCTCCACCCACCTCCACCCACCTCTACAACCTCCACCCACCTCCACCCACCTCTACAACCTCCACCCATCTCTAGACTCCTCCACCCAACTCTACAACCTCCACCCAACTCTACAACCTCCACCCACCTCTACAACCTCCACCCACCTCTACAACCTCCACCCACCTCCACCCACCTCTACAACCTCCACCCATCTCTAGACTCCTCCACCCAACTCTACAACCTCCACCCACCTCTACAACCTCCACCCACCTCTACAACCTCCACCCACCTCCACCCACCTCTACAACCTCCACCCATCTCTAGACTCCTCCACCCAACTCTACAACCTCCACCCAACTCTACAACCTCCACCCACCTCTACAACCTCCACCCACCTCCACCCACCTCTACAACCTCCACCCATCTCTAGACTCCTCCACCCACCTCTACAACCTCCACCCACCTCCACAACCTCCACCCACCTCCACCCATCTCTAGACTCATCCACCCAACTCTACAACCTCCACCCAACTCTACAACCTCCACCCACCTCTACAACCTCCACCCACCTCTACAACCTCCACCCACCTCCACCCACCTCTACAACCTCCACCCATCTCTAGACTCCTCCACCCAACTCTACAACCTCCACCCACCTCTACAACCTCCACCCATCTCTAGACTCCTCCACCCAACTCTACAACCTCCACCCAACTCTACAACCTCCACCCACCTCTACAACCTCCACCCACCTCCACCCACCTCTACAACCCCCACCCACCTTTGTTTTTTTACTTGGAAAAGCAAACAATGATGTTTTCATATATCCAGTTGCTTGGAAAGTGC
Source organism: Protomyctophum parallelum (assembly GCF_964188405.1). Taxonomy (NCBI): domain Eukaryota; kingdom Metazoa; phylum Chordata; class Actinopteri; order Myctophiformes; family Myctophidae; genus Protomyctophum; species Protomyctophum parallelum. Next base: position 58,838,795 of record NC_139698.1, on the reverse strand, counting down.
AATGTTGGCAACCTGGCTGAGTGGCCCTATTGTTTGTTTGCTTGTTTTTTTGTTTTGTTTTTTTGTCTAAAAGCAAGCATGCATGGCAAGTGTCAATGTTTCTATATACCAAGTTGCTTGGATGTCGAAAATGTGTCAACCTAGCGGGAATAGTGTACTGTACTGGACTGGACTGGACTGGACTGGACTGGACTGGACTGGACTCCACTGTACTCCACTGTACTGTACTGTACTCAACTGTGCTGTACTGTACTGTACTCCACTGTGCTGTACTCCTCTACTGCTCTCTTCTCTTCTGTACTGTACTGTACACTACTGTACTGTTCCATACTGTACTGTGCTGTGCCTTACCATACTGTACAGTACAGTACTGTAGCATACTGTGCTGTACCGTGCTGCTGTGCCTTGTGTATATGTGTGCGCGCACGTGCGTGTGTGCCGTAAAAAGGGAAGGTGCCAGGGAATGAGAAAGTTGTGATGTAATTTGCGTCACAGCTAAATGTTGCGCAATAACAGTGTGTCTGACAAAAGTAATATTTGTACAGTAAATATGACAGTTGCGTGGATGCAATGTAGTGAAGCTGGATTCTGGGAGTGTGCAGATTTATTTTTGCATGGATAGATGTGTGCTAACCGTGTGGTTTTGTAGGAGCACGAATAAACGGCCATGTGCTTCTGTACCCCCTGTCCATTAGGGTAGAAGGATGTCACACACCAAGTGTGTTCAAATAAATTCACACACACATGCACACACACAAGTGAGTTCAAATAAAGTCACACAGTACACACACACCCACCCACACACACACACACACACACACACACACACACACACACACACACACACACACACACACACATACACCACAAGTGAGTTCAAATAAAGTTTAGTTGAGAAGAATGTGGGACAGCTATGAGAACTTTGCTTTAATTGCTTTGTTATTGAATCAAATTAGATGTTCCGTTTGTAATGGATTTCAATCATATCACACTTATAGTTTACTCATCTGCTGCCCTAAATCATTAACATGGTGAAACACATCTTGATGATTTCACCATGTTAATGATTGTTTTCATAATTACAGTATAGGTATATTAATGACATAGTCATTTTTTTAAATGAGTGGAATGCCCCTTTAACTCTCTAAGACCCAGCGTTGCTTTTTAGCAACAATTTTATTTTATTTAATTACTATTTTCTTTTATTTTTTTCTGTTCTTTTTTCACCTAAACGTCATCAGTGGTGTTCATTGCAATGCCATTTCAATGCCATTGGTCATGGTTTTATGCATATAAATACCCCCCACAGAGGCTGAAATTCACACAAATAAAAAAGTCTGGACTCTGTGCAATTTGGAACATTTTTTAACCTAAGACTTTTGAGCTTTACCCTAATAAAAGTATGTAAAAAAATTGTAACATATGTTTTTTTGTGATCATTAGAATGTCTATAACATGTTTTATTAATTATTGTGAAAGATAACCCCAAAATGTAAATTATTAATGTATTATATTATTATAAATGTTTCATCAAACTTTTTATTTTTATTTTTTTAACATATTTTTTAGTCTTAGTCCTAGTAGTACAAAGTAGTAGTAAGGTTGAAATCTATTTTTTGCAAGTAGAAATTAATGAGGGTTAAACACACTGGCTTGTCTGTCATGATGAGGAGCTGTCTGTGGTGCTGAACTGACTGGCCTAAAAACGCTCCCACGCAGATTTTGTTTGATCTGCGTGGGAGCTATTCTCAATCATCAACTACACATGTGTATCTCTGGAACTTCAAAGTACTCAATTAATCCAATCATAAACAAAACTTGGGTACTTCGGGAACTTCAAAGTACTCAATTAATGTGGGAGAGCTATGAGAACTTGGCTTTAATTGCTTTGTTATTGAATCAAATTAGATGTTCCGTTTGAAATGGATTTCAATCATATCACACTTATAGTTTACTCATCTGCTGCCCTAAATCATTAACATGGTGAAACACATCTTGATGATGTCATCAAGATTTGTTTCACCATGTTAATGATTGTTTTCATAATTACAGTATAGGTATATTAATGACATAGTAAAATGTTGAAAATGAGTGGAATGCCCCTTTAAACACACTGGCTTTTCTGTCATGATGAGGAGCTGTCTGTGGTGCTGAACTGACTCTGGCCTAAAAACGCTCCCACGCAGATTTTGTTTGATCTGCGTGGGAGCTATTCTCAATCATCAACTACACATGTGTATCTCTGGAACTTCAAAGTACTCAATTAATCCAATCACCTGTGTACCTCGCGAACTTCAAAGTACTCAATGAATCCTTTAATCTAAAGGCCAATAAAAAAGTAGTGGTATAAAAAGAACTCAATCAATCAATCAAACTGTAGGAGTAAGGAGTAAAGCAAACATGGCTTATCTGCAAGTGGCAAACAGCCGAGGGGGAAAAGCTCTCATTATCGATAATTTTCGATATTTGAGAAATAGGTCCATTGTGGGCGAAAAAATATATTGGCGTTGCACCCAGTGCAACGTCTATGTTCACACCCAGTGGCTGGACGTCGACGCTGACCCACCAGCCGACATCGTCGTGTTGAGGCCTCCGGGGGACCACACACACAACGCTGAGGAGGATCTGGTCGCCAGCACCGCTCTAATTGAGCGGATGCTTGAGCGTGTGGCGGCCGATCCAACCATCCCCATAAAACGGATATATGATGAAGTCGTGGCCCAAGTAGCAGTTGGGGAAATGCGGCATATGCCGACTTTTAATTCAGTAAAGTCGCGGCTGGAGAGGCTTCGGGCGAGCCTCATGCCCCCCATTCCGCCCACCGTACAGGAGGTCAACGTGGACGGTGAATGGGCTCTAACCTGGGGGGGGCAGGAGTTCATGGACAAACACCACCGCCAGCATGGCTTTGTGGTGTTTGCAACCGACGACAACTACCTGAAATTGAGCCAGTGTGACCAGGTAAGATCCAACCCCTCTCCCATAACACATATGCATGTTAAATTGCAATGTAGCCTAATAATTTATTTAAAATGACGTATTATGATATATTATATAATTTTTTTCTTTTTTTTTATTGTTGTAGATATATATGGACGGTACATTTAAGACCTGCCCAAGGCCTTTTTACCAGTTTGTGTCCATACATGGCCTATATTTGGGCAGGGTCGTACCGTTCATAATGATCCTCATGTCTGGAAAAACCACGCCCATGTACCGCGCTGTCCTCCGCCGTGTGAAGAGGAGGGTTGCGCGCATTACAGGAGAACCGTAAGTGTGTGTGTATGTGTGTGTGTGTGTGTGTGTGTGTGTGTGTGTGTGTGTCACTGCAACTGTAATAGAAATATTTTGTGGAAACTAGAAAAATCGTTTTTTCTCATCTATCACATGTCTGTCTGTCTGTATACAGATGGAGCCCTACTCGAGTCCTCACAGACTTCGAAATGGGGCTCATGAATGCGTTCCGGGAGGAGCTACCAGCGACACGGACCACTGGCTGCTACTTCCACCTCTGCCAGAGCATGTGGCGCAAAATCCAAGAAGTTGGGTTAGCAGGTTAGTGATGGTGTATTTACACAACCAACAAAGAGTCATTATTATTATTATTATTATAGTTTTCTTGGTTGCATGCATGCAGACCTGTTGCATGCAAGTTATTAGGTTATATCGTACCATTTAGGTCATATCCTTAAAACAGCCAACAAACACATTTAGCAGAATTAATGGGGTCATATTTTTTAATAGGGCTTACATCGCCACATTCTTAATTATTATTAAAACTGTTGGATTAATATTACCATTCATTCATTCTTGGGGTTGAAGTTTTTTTGTTCTTTTGTAAATATATATATAATTTATATATTAGCATTGAACACTGAGTGCTTATGAAATTAGTAGTTAATTAGATTTTAGTAAGTAAACATTCTTCACTCGTCTTCACACGTTTACAGGTCCATATAGGCACGACGCGGTCCTCAAGGATTGGGTGAGGAAGGCTATGGCCACAGGCTACCTCCCCGCTGACCGTCTGGTCAGGAAGTTCAGGGCCTTCTGCAGGAGCAGAGAGACCCGCCAGCTGGTCCGCCAATACCCCCCACTAGGTGACTTCATCCAATACATGGAGGACACCTATGTGGGGGAACAGGCATTGTTCCCTCCTGCAGTCTGGAGCGTCTATGATCGTCGCTCCGACAACAGGAGCAATAACTGGGTGGAAGGTAACGCCTAATGCTATTATTGTTGTTGCTGCTGTTGTTGTTTTCATTATAATTATTGGTATAGATTTCTTATTCCAAATCTGTTCCGTTTTCTTCGATAACACTGAGCAATGTGTGAATGAAATGTAAATGTGCCATGATATGTGTGCTAACTGCTTATGAATAATTATTTCAGCTTGGCATCACAGATGGAACTCCCGGGTGGAGAGGCGCCGACCCTCCCTCTGGGTGTTCATCAGAAAACTCAAAGATGAGCAGAGGATGGTGGAGACAGTGTGTGGCCATGCCGACCGCGGGGATCCAGCACCCATCCAGCGGCGAAAATGGCGGCAACTGGAGGCCAGGTTTGAGAGTTTTTTATATATGAAAATAATAATCACCTAATAAATGGCTGTACGGGTCCAGGGAGCGGGTGGAGGCTTTTATTAGATGGATTGATCCTTTGAAGAGCATCCACATTCATTAATTACTCATATTAATTAAGCTACATCTGCTTTTATCAAACAGGCTTCGGAGGATCAAGAGGCAGTATCGCCGTCAAGCGAGAACACTGGAGCAATACTGGGAAGCAGTGAAGTTCTGCGTCCACAACTTCCTGTAGGCCCCACTGTGTTGCTGTGTTGCGTCTGAGAAGGACGCACATCAGGCCTTTCTCCCTGCGGGATGCATCTCAGAGGACTTTTAATTTTTTTTTAATAATAGGCCTGACATTTGTACTGTTCTGACCTTTTTGTATTATTATTATTATTGTTATTATTATTATTATTATTATTATTATTTTTCTGCATTTTTCTGCATTTCTGCATTGAAATAAATGCCAGCTGTGAAAGGTCACTTAACAATTTAAGCCTGGACTTTGTTTAATGTATTGCAAAAAAAAGGAGCCTACTAATTTGGTTTGGAAAAAATGCTTTATTTGTCATTGTTGCATAAAACAAGTTTAAGAACAACGAAATTGGAGTAAAGCCCTAAAGTGCATTTAGACAAGAAAATATGTTTAGATAAAGATATAAAAAGCATAGAATATGAAGTTATAAAAGTAAAAAGTAAAGTGGCCCGTGTCATAGCTAATATTAGTGCATTTAGAGCGCAGCTCTAAATAATAAAGTAATAAAGGTGTTTATTACTCGTTGTGGCATACAAAATAATGGGAAACGATATATTTACATATGTATTCAATATGAATTACATTGGTTTTTACCAAAAGACAAATGGAAATAATCAAAAGCATTCTAAAAATAACCTCTTGAGTTTTAAATACTAACCTAACAACGAAAATAAAGTGCCCTACTATTGCCTATAATCTAAGCTATAACAAACTGTACAAAAAGCAGGCTTCCGTGGCCCGGTGCTCAGAATATAGAATGACTGCATGGTTACAGCAATAAACGGGTTGACGTTCATATACTACTCTGTGCATGCTCTCTTTGCACGGAGGGCGCACTGCCTCTAGCCTCTCCTCTACTCTGGAGTAGGGAATGAGAGCTGGGAATGAATGCCGTCAGGTGGGCGCAGGTGTAGATGGTGGTTGAAGCAGCGAGATACGGAGCAGGCAACCAACAGTGAAGCGTCGGGAACGCTCCCCACCAATGGCTGCGCTGACAGATCTGCAGGGAGGGAGTAAGCAACTGTGCACTGTGCGCACCACGGCACCAATACAGACACACGGCCCAGACCCAGACAGACATAGGCCTGCGGCCGTAACAGTGACAAAGACAAATAATTGTCCATAATGAATACATCATAGATAAGTGCACAGGATAAATAGGGCTTTGAATGGGAGTGAAAGGCTTCAGTCGTATAGGATCAAAGGCAATTACGTTGGTTTGGACAGACGCATGCATATATGGAAAGAATGGACGGCGATCGACGGAAGTCTTTAATAGATAGTTAGCCTACTTCTGTCATTCAACATATAGTATTTTATTAAGTGGTAATCAAATCATGGTCGATACAGAAGTATTAGTAACATACGCTTTTCCATATAGGCCTACACACTGTGACACACGAATGGGAGAAATGCGAGGCCCTGCAATTACTACTAATCAAAAACTATTCCCTCTATCAATAAGGCCAAACTTTATTTGAACAAATATTGATAGTTAATATGAAAGCCTTTTAAAATGTTTCAGAGAGAGGGGGGGGGGGGAGAGAGGGGGGGAGGGAGAGAGAGAGGGGAGAGAGAAAGAGGAGAGAGAGAGGTAGAGAGAGGGAGAGAGAGAGCGAGCGGGGAGAGAGAGAGAGAGCGAGAGAGAGAGAGGTAGAGAGAGGTAGAGAGAGAGGGAGAGAGAGAGCGGGGAGGGAGAGAGAGAGAGAGCGAGAGAGAGAAAGTGTTGTTGCGGCAGCGGAGACATCAGTATGGGTGCGCACAGCCGCACGCACACACGCATTTTATGGACAGAGCAACTAGCGGAGGGAGTCCGAGGGACTCGGGGAAGCCACACAAATAACAAATAATAGGCTATATTCGGAATTCGGAATGCCGAGGTGTTATAGAAAAGGGTAAAACCCCGCCATTCCGAATAATGGAAGTCAATCTTCGAAAAGGCGATGCGTTTTTTTTCGGAATGCCAGGGTGTTATAGAAAAGTGTAAAACCCCGCCATTCCGAAACATGGAAGTGAACCTTCGGAATAGCGGTGTTTCGGAATGGAGGGGTGTACCCCATTAGCAGGAGTCATATCGCTTGGGGCGGCGCTTGGTACGAACTGGGCGACCGTGGTCACGGAGAGGCTGACCTCCTCCCCCCTCAGAGGACTCAACTCCGTCCGACCCGGCAGCCTCATCGCCCCGTGAGTCTGCGGCGACAGGTACTTTAGCGGAGTCTGGGACGGACTGGAAATCAATGGAGGCAAACCCGTCATCGGACTCAACGTCTGCAGGTGCGTTCCCTGTACCTGCGGCCGCAGGCAAAGAATCCACATCAGCATCACTGTCGCTGTCATCCTGCTGAGTTGGTGTGGCGGGAGCATCGTCCCCACCGATGGTGAAATCCTCGTCGGCGTCGGCCGGGGCTTTAACACAATGGTTCAGGTGGAACCACGTTGGAGAACCTCTGACCTGGACAGCCGTCCCTGTACACCGTACAACCTCGAAGGGACCTTCCCTCCTGGGATTGTGCCAACGCCTCCTAAAGACCCTGATGTACACCATATCACCTGGGACAATGGTGTTTGCTGCTGAGAGTGGCACTGCTTCCTGCTCCTCCTTTTCCTGCTTAGAGGAGACATAGTGGGATATACTCTTGTGCAATTTAGACATATATTTCACATATGCCGTCATCTCATCACTCAGTAGCGAAAGGCTCGGGCCCTTCCCACCGGTATGCAGTCCCGGCGTGAGCATACGCCGGCCAAAAGCCAGCTCATGCGGCGTCATGTGGAGATGTCGAATCTCGCTGGATCTGCAAGCCATCAACGCCAACGGGAGTGCCTCCACCCAGTTCAGACCTGTATGCTCACTGATTTTAACAATACGATTCTTAAGAACACCATTCATATGTTCACAAATTCCTTGACTGGCTGGGTGGTACACGGCTCCCAGACGTTGCTTGATACACAACTTCTGGAGAATTAGTCGAACAGTTTTATCAACAAATTCTCTCCCGTTATCACTAGAAATACGAAGAGGTAGGCCAAATCTCGGGAAAACTTCCCTGCACAGGAATTGGGCTACTGACTGGGCGTCCTTGCGTCTAGTGGGTGTTGCCTCAACCCATCTAGAAAACCTATCTACGATTACAAGTAAATAGCGTTTCCCACCCACTGGCCTGATCATGTCTACATAATCAATTACCAGTTCCTGCATCGGTCCCTGTGGCGTGGGAACGTGGCCAGGTAAGGTAAGTATTCCTCTCCTCACGTTGTTCTTTAAACAAATGGTGCAACGGCTTATGATAAAATCAATCTGTTGCAACAAATAAGGCGCCCAGAACCCAAATTCCTGTGTAATTTTCCTCTTGACCTCTCCACGTGATACGTGGGCAAGGCCGTGTGCGTCCTGTATCAACAGACCAAGTAAATCAGGTGGAGCGATTACCAGACCATCATGATTTCTCCACAATCCCTTGCTGTCTTTTACTGTCGTGCCATAAAGCTTTGTCAACAGCACTGGACTCATCCTGCATCAAAATTAAGTCCTTTAAAGTAATGTTTTCTTCCAGTTCCACTTCATGCGTTACCAAGAGAATCTTACCACTTCTGTTAGCACCTGCGATAGATTTGGCCGCCGTGTCAGCTGCCACATTACCCTTTGTGATGCGTGAAGTGTCTGATTTATGTGCTGCACACTTGACAATAGCAATCTTCCTTGGTTTCATCATTGCTGATAATAACTTAAGGATCTGGGCATGGTGCTTGATGGGAGACCCATCGGTCGATTTAAAACCTCTGGCTTTCCAAACCGCCCCAAACAAATGACAGACACCCATAGCGTAAAAACTATCAGTATAGATATTTACACTTCTACCTTCTGCCATCAAACAAGCTTCAGTCAACCCAATTAATTCTGCAAGTTGCGCTGAGCATGGTTGCGGAACAAATTCCGCTTTTACAGTCACAAACCCAGAGCCCTGGGCCTGGACTACAGCATAGGCTGCACTTAAAGACTCACCAATTCGGTAGCAAGACCCATCTGTCCAAAACTCCACCTCCGCGTGCAGGAGCGGGAGAGCTTGTAGATCGGCTCTTAATCTTGAGTACTTTTCGGCCTCATGTACGCAATCATGAGGGGTCCCGTCATCTCGTGTTGGCAGGCTTGCAGCTGGATTAACCCAGTCGCACCTAACAAAAGTGACATCTTCTAGTTCCAAGAGTCTATGATAATCCCTAATCCGGGACATCGTTAGAGAATGTCTCCCAAAATTCAAGAGATTTCGCACACTATGGTGGGTTAGAATCTTGACAGGATAGCCCATCGTCACAGCTGATGCCTTTTCATACATTAAATAAACACCTGCCAACACTCTGAAACATGGAGCCAAACCCATTTCCACATCACTATAGGCAACGGAGTAATACGCATTTGGCTGTGAATTCAACCCCAGGCCCGTAGCCTGCGTAAGGACCGCACACGCATGTTTTTCATCTACCGATGAGGAAATGTACAACAAGAACAGTTTAGCATAATCCGGCAGTGCTAAAGCAGGAGCATTCAATAACCTTACTTTCAGGGTTTCGAATGCCAACTGTGAGTCCTCCGTCCAAGAGACGACCGCACTTAATTCAGGACTCACAGTGTCTTTTATCATAGCTCTGAGTGGGCCTGTCAGCACCGTGTATCCCTCCACCCATGGGGCAGAGTATTGGGTTATACCTAAAAATTGCATCATTTGTCTAACTGTACGGGGCTTGGGTGCGTTTCGAATAGCTTCCAAATGAACGTCAGCGATGCTATGTTGGCCATGAGAAACCTTATGACCAAGATAGACCACTTCTTCTTGACAATACTGTAATTTCTTACGACTCACGCGATGCCCCTTGTCCCACAGTTTCTGTAAAAGTAAAATTGAATCACGGTGGCATGTCTCCCTGTCTCGAGAGAAAACAGCCAGGTCATCTACATATTGAAGCACCGTACTATCCATGAGTGGTGCAATATCAGCTAAATCATCTTTCAATACTTTATTGAAAATATGTGGCGAGTGTTTAAAACCCATAGGTAATCTGTTATAAACATAATGGGCCCCTTCATATGTAAATCCGAACAGACCCTGACTTTCCTCACTAAGGGGGACAGAAAAGAACGCTCCTGTCAGATCTAATACTGTCATGTACCTAGCGTCTGGAGGGACTTCACACAAGAGAGTGTGCGGATCTGGGACGTCTGCTGGATAATCTACCACTATCTCATTAATCTGTCTAAGATCATGAACCAAGCGGAAACTATCATCTGATTTTTTTATGGGTAAAATTGGCATATTACTAAAGGGAGTGGTAGTCATCCGTAACACGCCAGCCTGTATCAATCCCTCAATTTGAGGTTTAATGCCCTGTATGGCTGAGTCTTTCAGGGGATACTGAGGTTTCCAAGGTGGCCTGCATCCAGGGGAAAGTTTAATCCTGACCGGCTGGGCCGATTTGACCAAGCCAATGTCAGTACTGTGCTTTGACCACAGACCTTCAGGGACCTGTCTCAACATGTCCTCAAGAAGCTGCTCCTCCGTCATGCTGCACATGGGGTCATAGGACATAGTCACCGTCTGGGGTGAGCCACCACCCTGTGCAGAAATTATTATTTTCAGATATTGCTGGTCTATACTTCTCCAAATCCTAGGGTTTTCTTTTAGCGTTACAAAGACGGCTGACTTCAGACGTTCAGACGTTCAGACGTTCACATCGTCCCAATATGCTTTTGGTGGAAGTTCTCAGCAACTCTCAAGGTGACATGTGGTATACTATCCTTCACAGTGAATGCCCCCTTCAGATAGTCTTGCGGTTCAATGTTCATGGCTGCCCCTTGTGGTCCCAGGATAATATAACTGGAGCTGAGATGCACTTTCTTCGGCTGACATGATATCCACCCTGTAGGATCAGCTGTTTCAGCCTCTTGGAAATACTGCAAGGTGCAATGAGGTGGAGTTGTGGGCGTGCGGGCACCAGGCATGTTGTCATCAAGGAATTTATCCCACTCTCGGGCAGGTGACATCAGACAGTCTTGTAAGTCACCCAGCCAGTAGACAATAGGTTCATTTGAGCGAACTGAGACAGGAAATTGAAAGCTCTCAGCTGGGATTTTGACAATGCACCCGTCGGGCGTGCACTGTATTGTACAGTTCATTTTACACAGAGCGTCTCTGCCCAGTAGGCCAACAGGGGTACTTGCTGACACCAGCACAGGAATTGTAGCTGACTGGGTTTTGTATTGAATCTTCACAGGGTCGGTCAGGGGGATCAGCTGTCCCTTGCCTTCAAATCCAATGGTCCGGACAAAATGTCCCGACATAGAGAGATGACCAGCGTCTACAGGCTTAATACAAGTGTAGGCGGCTCCAGTGTCCGCCATCAAGTTGACATCTTTGCCATCTATTTTCACCCACACCGTAGGGTCTTCATCCGGCCTTCTAGTCACTGGTAGCTGTATACATCCCTCCATTGAATCCTGTGCGCATCATAGTCCATTCGATTGAGGCCCCCTGTATGGATCCACAGGGCCTTTGGGATCTGGCACCTGCCATGCCGGTGTCTGTGCGGGTTGTGGAGCCTGAGTCTGCCAGGTTGGTGCCGTATATTGTTGCTGACCTGTCCCCTGTGGAGGCTGTTGTTGTTGTTGATTCTGGTATGGCCACGGTTGATTCTGCGGTGGTTGAGATGGCCATGGCGGGTACTGCTGTGGTTGAGTCTGCTGCTGTTGGTTCTGCTGCTGTTGAGGCGCCCCTGTCAAGGGAGCAGTGCAGTACCGCTGCATGTGGTTCATCCCCCCACATCGAAAACAGCCCGTGTATGGGGAGCCACGTGCAGGATTGAAACGCCGACCCCTTTGACCTCTCGGGGGTCCAAACTGGTTCTGCGGGGATTCTGTCGTGGTCGCCACGATCGTAGCCTGTATAGCCTGCTGCGCCCCCTTGAGCTGGGTCTTTGCCAACAGCCGAATAACATCCACATCACTCTGCTTCTGCTCATCTGCTCTCTTGCGGTACAGCCCAACCCAATGCACAACTTGTTCAATGTACATTTTGAGAGGCATCTTCGCCAAACCCACAACTGTCTCCAAATTAGCCCTGACTTTTTCAGGGAGTCCCAGTTCAATCTTCGAGCGGACAAGAGCTTGTTCTAGGTCATTGCGCTCCGAGTCCCTCCCCGTAACATCAGCCCACTTCTGATTGACCCGGGCAATATATTCACGTGCAGGTTCAGAGTCCCCCATTGGAGACATCGAGATGGAGTCAGGATGCATCTCAGTCGGATATAATTCCTTTAGTGCGCGCCACAACGCTCCTTTGTGACCCAGGTAGTAATCAGACCGTCGTGGTCGAAAGATGTTCGAGGCCGGCACGATCCAAGATATCCATCATGCCGTGTAAACCCACCAGCGTAGCCCACAGTTTTTTAAGATCCCCCACGGCCAGTTGAGTCCCTACCTCCAGAACCTCAAATTTCGCAATCCACGGGTACGCCCCATCTTGCAAAGGGGGTAGTTTGCGCACCATTTCAGTCATGTCGAGGGACGTCCACGGCTTATATTCTGTATGCCGGCCCTTAGCAAACACAGGGAGCTGGTAGTCGGAAGGGTAGACCTCGCCAGCGGGACCGAGACGTCCTGTTGCGAGAGCTGCAGCAGCCCTTATCCTCACCGTTTCCAAAAGTGCCCTGTCCGGCTGCGGAGTCATGACCTCCCCAATACGGGCATGGGAGGGTATGCGAGCTGTCACTGGAGTGGCATAGGTCACCTGTTGTTCGGCCTCGTCGTCCTCGCCCACTTGAGATCTCACCTGCCAGTCTGAAGGGCTCCTGTATGCGCCCTGTTGAGCACGGGAGTCTTGCTGCACGTCAGGACTGTAATCTCGCTGCCGTTGCGCACACGGTCGGACTGGTCGTGCATGCGCACGGGCATCTTCCTCCTCAACGACCCGTCGAGGTGACGCCACGCGCACCTCCGGGCGCCCACCGGTCCTGTCAACGCAACGTCTGCGGTCTATCTGCCTCAGCGCCTCGCAACGCTGACGGTACAATCCTTCCAGGTCAAATTCTTGAGCCATCAAGTCAGCCAGACGATCCTCATAGTATGCAATGGCGACCCGATCCGTCCTCTGCTCTCTCAAGAGCGCCCTTGTCTCACTGATCTGCCTGCGAAGGACATTCAGACTATCGCCCAGAGAGTTCACCATCATGACAGCGTTCCTTCTCTCCCCCTCCTCCGACTGGTTACTGCTAGTCTCACTGCTCCCAACAGAAAGATTGCTCACTGTCCGATCGGAGCTTGTTATCCGACTGTCACGGGCAGAAATGGTACTCGCTTCATCTCCTGTTCGGGCTGCCTGATTCTCCGCCTGTGCCAGAATGTCTCTAATTTGCGGATGATATCCCCCAAAAGTCAAAGTCCTATTGCCCCTCGGTGCAGCTACAGGAGCGTCGACACTGGCCTCAGCATGTACAGAAGCAGCCACTCTCCTCCGTGGCTGGGGAACCGGCGGCCGAGATTGGAAATCGGGCCTCAGTGTGATCTTAGCGCATGCCCTCCCAGTCTCCAGTAATCCGCCCTCGTCATCCATGAGATTATATCGGCCAACGTGGTTCACAACAGGCATTTGGAGGGCCGGCAGAGAAGGATATATAGCAGGTGTCTGAATCGGCACCAGAGGCGTGGCCGAAGGTGCCATAGCCGGGACAGGAACAGATGGAGCAACATAAGGTGGGGGAGGTGAGAGCAGTTCTGACAGATGTGAAATGGCGCTAGACATACATCTTGTAATTTGTCTAAAGTCAAACTAGGGGCTATGATACTATCCTGACATTTTCCCTGCCTACTTTGAAGAGCCCTAGCACGTCTCAATCCCTCCTCAAGAAACAAGGCCAGAACCGCCTCCTCCGTCCTACGCTTTCCTGCCCTGATAATCCCCTCATTCCCCTTCTTCTGTTGGCCACCGTGAGCATGCACTAACACCTGTATAACTTTATTAATGTCCTCATCAAAAGTGCCCTGAATCGGCCAGCGCTGGTCCAAATGAGGCCAACGCTGATGCCACTTTTTCAAAATTTTGGCTATGTCTACATATGCCGGATTAAGTTGTTGTACAATTTCCACCGGTGTTTTGTTAGATGAAGAAACAGCTTGTGCACTCACGACCTCTGCCATGATTGCTTTACTCAGTAACCACAAGAAACAGTGAGAACAAATGGAAGGCCTATTTATGTTTCAGACTATTACCTAATCTAACCAGTACTAGCCAAATTACCTGACAATGTTGCGTGTAAACACTTACTTTATAAATTTGATTCTCCACTGGGAGACCTTCAGACTATACGTTTAAGGGTTCATACACAGAACCATAAGTTACCAGTCCTGAACAGGACAACTTTTCAGCGACCTTGGAAACAGTAGTGCAGTGTACAAAAACCCACCAGTACGTAGGCAAAATGTGTATGTGCATTAAGCTATGTGTCACTGTAGTTCAATATACATGTTATACAAGCATATATCTAAATACACTTGTGAGGATGGACATACTAACACTATACACTATAGCAGGTTCAAACACAAGGCCAATGTGGAACTAGAGAAAACTCAGTTTCTAAAAGTCCACAATTATTCTTCTTAATTAATACGCGTAGGTCGCACGACCCACGTCTTTACCAAGAGAGTATTTATCAAATCACAACCTATCTATGTGAACCATACAGTCCTATACTAAATAAGAACCAAATGCCCTATCCTAAGATTTTATCAAATCATAGGGAAACAAAAGTTAGACTATACAACCTAAAATGTGCAATGGGGAAAAGGTTTAAATGGAAAGAACAATTAAATGTTACAAAATGTCCTAAATGTCTGCACGTAATGGAAAAGGTTAAAATGGAAAAAATGTTACAGGGACAAAATGATTTCATGGGGAAGAAATAATGGATTAGCGTTAAACAGGGAATAAAGGTTACTGTAGGAAAAAGATATGATTAAACAGGGAAAAATATGGTTTATACAAGATCCATTAAAACAAATGCAAACACTCAGAACAACAAAAGGACAAAGACACTTTAAGGGAGGTAGAAATTCACCAGCCAGGCATACCAAGAATCAAAATGAATGTGAAAAGCATGTGATAGTCAATTTAAATCAAAATGTGCATTTATTTATTTACTTTTTGTTTTTAATTCATTTTCTATCTTCTAAAATCAACAAAGTCGATTAAATCATTCATATTAATGTCATCAATATGTTAAAGAATTAACTACTCCAATAAAGAATTAACCAGAAGACTATCACATTCTTATAACACACGCAAAAATCTTTCACCCAAGGATTTAGTCAACCAAACACACAGAAGGAAACAGAATTCAAACTATAAAACTAGCCAGAAGGAGGTGTAATACACCCAACCGACCGCTAAGGGGAGACAGATGCAAAAAGCAAATTTCAAGACTCTCGACACCTCTGCGGGTACGCAGTCAACGTCAAAATGATGACGTCACAAATAGGATTCTGGGTAAACCAAGATGGCCGCTTGTACTCGGAAGTGTAGTTATGTCAACAGATGCATAGCAACGTAGGTACATTACACATATATATATATATATATATATATAACGAACGGAGCGAAGCACCAGCTGGCACAAATACACACCACGTACACGGCTGTTCAAAACAAACTGATCACAACGAAACAGTAATTATTATTATTTATACTATAATATGCTGCCCACACACAACGCGGATGCGTCACGTTGGCGACGTGCAGCAAACCAATTTTTAGATGTAAAAAGATTACAAGCAGCTCATCTGTCCCCCACACATACCAGAAGGATGTTAGTTTAAAAACACGTATTTTTCCGAACCTTTGGTTGCGCTAAAATCCGTTAGCTCCAGGTGGACCGCGGCTGGCAGAGACGCCACGTCTCCTCCCCCTAAAACACAAATGACAAAACAATTCGCATGAAACTACGTCTTTGACACCATTTACAAAACAGCGTAGCAACATAGAAACACACCCAACTTCCTTCAGAAATATAACCTCGCTGGCGTCATTGCGTGTTTGTGTGTAGAGCCGCCCAAAACAGATCAGCCCTCAGTAATTTATAAGAAGACCCGACTTCCCATTTTAAACCGGACCAGCCGGGAAAAAACAACAAAACCTGGTTGTATACCCACGTTTTTTAGCAGCCAAATCAAACTTAAAAATAAATGTCCCTCCTATCCCCTTGAGCCAGCCCCCCACACACACACTCATGCTGAACCCAGCGCGTTACTCCCACAACTTACCTTAAACAAAGACCAGCACCCCGGAGTGACCAACCTTCATTATACAAACGCAGTTCACATTCGCCACCGAGACGAAACATGTATTACAACAAAGAAATTACAATGGCACCAAATCACTCTCCATACAAGCACAGCATGCGTCAAATTACCAGGGAAAAAACACTAGCTCCGGGGAAACAGAATTTTAGTCTAATCAAATGTTGAACGCCTTAAATCGAGATATAGTATAACACCAAAACGGCGCAAATAGACTTGATTCCTGAATAAAATTCCAATCCCATATGAAGCCAGTCTTTCTCCTAACTACAACATTTCAGACGCACCCACACAGGCCATACATAATTCTGCAGTTTATGTATGGAAGCCTCAACCGCCGGCAAACAGACTTCCACGGTTCCGACTGGCTGACATATTTGATTTTACCCGTATGAAAGCGCCGGTCCTTTGATACTCGGCTAAACCCCCGGAATTGTTTTCCAAGAAAACGCTAAAACCACCCATTTATAGCGCATTTCTCTTTAAATTGGAATCACTCCCCATTAAACAGCACTTGGACATGTCAACAATATGAGATAGACACCAATACACGTTCCCATATAGGAACAAAGGAAATTATTATATAGTCTAGCTATATCTTCCAGCTGTAAAAATAGCCAGGTATAAGTTTTATAATGAATCACTACTTTGAGAACGATTCAACGTAAAACTAGAGTTCGTATGTAATTGTTGTCAAAAATGAAGCAAATCAGGGGTAAGGACAAGGCATGTTTCCCGCCCGGTGGGTACAGAAAAAAATAAAAATGACAAAAAAAAAATTGCGTTCCCGTTTGCCGAGTAAACAAAAGGGATTTCCCCACGTCCGGTGTTCCTCCAGAGAAACCCGACCGCTGTACCGGACATTGCATCCAGGCCCCCCACGTAACATACAGCACGTCCCTGGGACTCTCTTCACCAGGCCTCCCATATGAACAGCAAAAATAAACAAGGATATCAACTCACCCAATCTTTAAGCTGCCAGGAGGCCTAGGCAACCGGGTTTTGGCACCAAATCTGAAGTATATTTCACGGTCAGGGCAGCGATCGTGATACAAGCGGGCGGTGTGGTCTCTCTCAAGGAACGCCAGACGGAGAAAATCTCGAAGTTTGTAATATCAAGTTTTAATGATCAAAGTCTCGGCTTAGTTTTCAGGAAACAAAGGCCCCAAACATGGAGTTGACATTAGGTACAGCCTCTGCGAATCAACTTTACGTAATGACAACACAAGGCATTAGTCTAAAAACATTGCATTATATTAGATACAAGTCCCGCCTCCCGGATCCAGCAGTCAGCCTCTGCTCGGGTTTAGCCAATCAAAAACGTTGCCTTCACAGGAACTGCCTGTGAAAGCAGGCGGGACAGCTTGCAGCTGCCTGTCTCATACTTGACTATATACGGTTTATACTAATAGGAATAATTAAACATCTATTCTATACAGATATATGAAGCATGCAAAACTTTATTTAACACCAGTAACTATAAGAATGACATGTCAGAGGAATACATTTTAACTGTTAATATGATTGGTATGGATCAAGATAAGGTAGGCTACACAGGCTGACATAGGACATGCAAACTGTGACTTTACTGTGTAGAGATATTTACAGCCAGCCAGGCTTGTAAATGCAAATGTCTTCGTTAGAAGCTGTCAAGACCCCAGGGGGTCGCGGGGACAGTTCCAATCTCAAACTCCAATCCAACAGCTGTGTGTGTTCAGAGAGACAACTATACTTTAGGTTGAAAAGCAAAATGACATGTCTGTTCCCATGACCCCAGGACCTAAGATTAGAACTATTTCCGCCCCCCCCTGGAGTGCAAACAGCCTCCTTTTGTGTGACAGAAACAGGTGGTAACCATACAGTGTGCCTTTTACTGTTTTATCACTGTTATGACTTCAAACAAGACCGATTGGGATGTCTTAACTCGTACTTCTAAAAGCCAACAGATGGTAACCTGAATTTAGAACCTAGCATGGGAACCCACCTCAGGCTAGACTTCCCGGGCCCTATTGGGGAGAGGCCGGTTGGGACAGTGAAACAATGTAATCCTAGGTCTGTGGACATAAACTGATAATTGGAATTAAACTATTGAATTTATACATCACCATCTTCACTTAGGTCCCAGGAGTCTTGGGGGTAGAACACAAAATAAAATCTGTTAGTAACAGTAATCATCACTGGTGTGTATTATATTCATGATCAGGGATGGAGCATGTGACATCATCAGGGATGTCATCAATATTAAGCCCATATATCTGGGCATTGTTCCATGGGATCTGGTGTATCTTGAGAATGATCTAGATGATGCTGTCGATTGTTTTAATAAGCTGCTAACTGAGGTCGTTGACCATCATGCCCCTATAAGGAAAAGTACAATCAAAGCATTGAACAATTAAGAGAAGCAATGTCTCAGAGGGATGAGGCAAAAGCTACTGCATCCAGGTCATGTCTGGTTTCTGACCTTATGCTATACAGGAAATGCAGAAACTTTGTTGTAAAATTAAATCGTCAGAAAAAATCACTTTATTATAAAGTAGCATTTGAGAAATGTAAAAGTGACCCAAAGCAGACATGGAACACAACTAGAACTGCACTCTGTCGAGTGCATACTTGCTTGTTGCACACTAGTAGGCCATAAATGGCCAACTAGTGCGCAAGCGGAGCGCGCAAGTCCTTTCGACCACTGTAAATTGTCAAATCTCAGTATTTTATGATTTTCACTTTTTCCTTTAGTTGGAAAATAGCCGTTCTGCTCTCTCTACTGGTCTCAGTTGATGTGTTAATGGCCAATGAAAAGGTGTTTTATTTAACAATCTATTTAACACGCATCACCATTGGACGTTCAACAGTGGCGTCACTACGCAGCAACAGGCCCTGACGCAGGATGGTCCAGAGTGCCCCCCCCCCCCCACCAAGCCACTATAGAAACAAATTAACTATGTTTAAAACAACGGTTTTGTATCAGACCAAACACTACTCTAAAATGAATAGATTCAAGCTGTGGCAAGTGGCATTATATATCAAATTCGGTCTCTTTTCTGTTTAGCCAATTATGAAAATAAACTAAGAAAACAGCCAAAACAATGCGCTATATCAATCTATAAGGCCATGTTGCGCATGCAGCACGGAAAACTAAAAAGCGGCAAGCTAGAAATGCTTAATAAAGTAAACAACAAAATAATCAAGTAGGCCTACTGTAAAACACAAACGCATTTTATTTTAAACTATTCATTTTGTTTCTCAAAGCTGTTTTGACCACAATAAATGAGCTGATGGGCAGAATGGACAGTTAGTTGCCCAGCAGCGGCAGCGCGCTGTATGCGCCCATGCACAATGAATTATGCTCAAGTCCTCCATGTAAAATGCAGCAACATTCCATTTCCAACACAACAATGTCCATATTAGACTCCATTATCTCCATATGAAAAGCTTCGTTTGAAGACCACCCACAGGCAGCAGGCCACTTGAATTAGCACCTTGGACAGCGGGTTGAGAGGAGAAAAAAAGAGAGAAAAAAAAGAGGTGAAGTTGAGCTATAAAAATATGGTGATGGCGCACCACGAAAATTAGACAGCAATTATGTAATTAAATAAAGAGGCTCTGCCTCTGCGCTCTGATTACCTTATAGGTGAACCTTCCGGGATTTTCTCTCTGCAAAATCATCTATCAGGTCCTTCACATCCAGCTGGCGTGCACGGGTATTCTCGATGGACAGAGTGGAAAGTCCACTGAGCCGACCCTGTCCCATTGTACTCCTCAGATAACTTTTGATCAGCTTTAATTTTGAGAATGAACGTTCGGCTGATGCCACTGTGACTGGAATGGTTATGAAAAGCAGCAATACAGTGCAGACTTCGCCAAAACTAGCACTAATGCTGCTGTTCTCCACAATAAGCAGTTTTGTGAGCTCTCGGATGGTCTTCACGTTTGAAAGGCTGTCAGGCACTCACGGAATGATACACGTTGAATGGGGAATTCACAGGTTAAATCGTGATTGTATTTTTCTACAATGGTTTGCGACGTAAAATCAACCTTAGTTAACAATATATTGTTAAGGGGCCCGGCCGCCTCTTTATTTATTTTTATTTTTTAAATTTGCCACCTCTTTTTTTTTTTCTTTTCTCTCCCGACCTGGGTGTGCCCTCAGGCGTCATGGGCCCCCACGCAATCGCGTTGTCTGCGTCACGGTAGTGACGCCCCTGACGTTCAACTTGTCCATCACAGCGCGTATGTAAGGGGAGTGGAGATACAATCATTCCCATTGGATGTTCAACCTGTCAATCACACCGCACGTATTGAACCGCGGGAGAAAAAGGGGCGAAACTTTTCACAGAGACAGGATAGCTTACTTTTGCGGACACGGAATTTGACATTTTTACAAGGTAAAGTACCACCAAAAGTGTTTTTTGACAACTGTATGTTAGGTTATGCTAACGACCATGTTCACGATTGTCCTAGACTTCATGTGAATTGTTATTTTTGTTAAACATAGCCACGTTTGGGACCTCAACCCCTCTATTTTAGCTCCGGAGCTAATGGACACTGATTTCTTCAACGCTGTAATCTACTTTTCAGTATTATATTTCACATCGATGATGTATTCAATGGAGGAGCTGTGTGCCATAGTTAACGTCAAGTGTGTCAGGGGCAGACATGATAAAGCAGAGGCTGCAGAGAGCAGTGAAAGCAGCGAGGAAGGTTTGTGGAATTACAAAACAACGTGTGTGTGTGTGTGTGTGTGTGTGTGTGTGCGTGTCGGCTGGGAAAAATTAGAACCATGTCAACGACGTGTGTGTGAGTAGAGGTCTAGTTATTAATTAGTATTCAGTGTAATGTTAACATGTTTTTTATTTATCCCCCCCCCCCAAGATGATCAGGTTGAGGTGCCAACTTATTAATTAATTTGGAAATAAAAATCATGAATGACAACAAATAGCTGATTTATTCAGTGTACTAATATTTTAAACTGTATCTTTCCAAGAAGATGCGACCAAGTGGATTCTGAAGGTGCTGGGTCTGCTGTTAAATCTGTAAATGAAGGTAGGTCGTGTGTTTTTGCCCATTACAATGTACATAGACCCACACAATAGACCCACACAATGTACATAGACCCATACCATGTGTTTCTGTGCTGTTGCACCTGCTGTACTAGTTGCAAATGTGTTATGTACCTTAAAGGACCACTTTTCAACCTATCTTCATAGGTCTTCACTAATAATCATGATAAAATGGCATTTTTTTAAACATAAATGGACATATCTGCTGTATATCATCACAATACTGTCAACTTATATCATTCATGTGAGATCAACCACATTTATTTTCTTCAGAAGCGACTATGGAGGACTCATCAATTGGGGAGATGGAAGGTTTGACACACTCACTCACACTCTCTCACACACACACACGCACACACACACACACACACACACACACACACACACACGGGGGGGGGGGGGGGGGGGCTAACCACATTTGTTTTCTTGTTTTTCTTCAGAAGCAGCTGTGGAAGACTCATCAATTGGGGAAGGGGAGATAGAAGGTTTGACACACACACACACACACACACACACACACACACACACACACACACACACACACACACACACACACACACACACACACACACACACACACACACACACACACACCGGTCAGCTAGTCAGTGTTTCCTAGCTGACCGGTGCAAAGACTCACCAAGTAAGGTTTGTGGTAAAATGAGGATTAAGAGCAATTGCATTCATTGTACATTGTGTTCCTCTTTATGTTTTGTTTTATCAGATGTGCTTGATTCATCATGGACACTTCAATTAGAGCTGGATAATTCTCCTGGTGCTGATGAATCCAGAGGTATTATTATTATTTATTTAGAGCCTTATTCTGTACACACACATGATGCACAATACATCATGTGATGCTTTGCAATATTGTGAACGCAAAGCAATGCATGATGAGAGAGAGGGAACATTTGATTTTTTTTCTGCAGGAGAAGTAGTTGAGCAGCACAGTAGACTGAGTAGAGTTTTGGACAGCAGTGGAGTTGAGGATGACCACCACTCAAGTGGGGACGGAGGTTTGTGGAACACTAGCCTTAAGTCAGCCAGAGCAAAGGGTGCACAATCTAGTGACACTGCATAACAGGTGTGTGAACATTGCATTCAGTTTGTCTGTCTTTCTTTCCCAGATCCACTGGATCAAACCTGGACATCTAAAGATGACCAAAGTGGTGTTTCTCCTGGTGCTGCTGAATCAGGCTATGAAGGTATTATTAGCCTTTATGTAAAATGACAGAGGTGATGTGAATGCTGCATGTTAGCTAGTTGGAATTTTGTCTCTCACAGACAAACATACATGACAAGAGGGAGAGAGAGAGACCCTCACTCACACTTGAATATTTATTTTCTGTTCAGGAGAAGAAGTTGAGCATCACTCGAATGTGGAGGATGAAGACGGAGTTGAGGACGACTTCTCAAGTGGGGGAGAAGAAGGTTTGTGGAACACTAGGCTTAAGTTAGCCAGAGCAAGAAATGCAAAATGCTGGCAACACTGAATTATGTCAACATTGCATTCAGTTTTTGTTCCTCTTTCTTTCCCAGATCCACTTGATCGAACCTGGACACCTGAACTTGACCATAATGGTGATTCTCCAGGTGAATCTGAATCTGGAAATGAAGGTATTATCATTATTAATATGGACACATTGATGCACATGTGTGTAATGTGGTATTGTGCATGTTGGCGATGTCGTTCAACTACACATCCATAAATGCACACGAGGGGCTCCACACACATACAGAGAGAGGGAGAGAGACTCACACACTTAACAGTCTGAATCTTTTTGTAACCATATTTAGGAGCTGAGATGGAAGAGGACTCCTCATGTGGTGATGCTGGTCTGGGGAGGAAGAGGATAAATCCAGACAACTGGAAGAGCAACATCCAGAAGAGGAGGAGAATGAGTGGCAAGTCATATCTTGGGAGGAAGAATCGAGAGTCTGTGTTAAAGGAGGAAAGAAAAATGGGTGTGTCATGCCAGTCTGCAGCCTGCCACAAGTCCACTAAACTGCACTGCAGGGAAGTAGAGGAGTCGAAGCGAGAAGAGATCTTCAAGTACTTCTGGGAGGAATTAGACTGGCGTGAGAGGAAGATTTATGTTAAGTCATTGGTAGAGGTGAGCAGTGTAAAGCGACGGAGGACAGAATCAGAGAAATCCAGGAGGTCGGCAACCATTTTCTATCACCTTGTAGTAGATGGTAGAAGACTCAGAGTGTGCCAGCGCATGTTCCTGTCAACCCTAGGCTTGAAGCAGTGGTCTCTTTTGAAGTGGATAGGAAGAAGAGGGAAAAGTCCTACAAAGGAAGATAAGAAGAAGAGGGTGACTGTAAGGAGAGAGGAGGTGGAGTTCTTGAAGACCTTCCTTCTGGACCTTCCAAAAGTTCCCTCACACTACTGTAGGTCCTCATCCTCTAAGATGTACCTGGAGCCTGTGTTCAAGTCCATCAATCACCTCCATGCAGAGTATACTCATTCCAGTGCAGAGAATGGCATCCAGGCTCTGTCAAGGCAAGTGTTCACCAGAATGTTTAAGGACTTAAATCTGTCTCTTTTTCACCCAAAGAAAGACCAGTGCGATACTTGCTGTGCATTCAAAGCTGGGAACATTGACGCTGCCGCATGGAAGGAGCACTGCACCAAAAAGGACACTGCACGAGCCATGAAGCAGAAGGACAAAGAAGAGGCAGGTGAGAAGACCTTGGTGACATGCATGGATCTACAGGGGCTCCTGCTCTGCCCCAAGCTACAAGCCTCATCCCTCTATTTCAAGACCAAGCTCCATAAGTGTCCATAACTTCACCGTTTATGACATGACTTCACATGATGCATCAAATTACTTATGGCACGAGGGTGAAGCTGGTATCTCTGCCAACGAGTTTGCTTCATGCATCGTGCACTTTCTCAAAGAACATCCCTCGTATGAAGAGTACATCCTGTGGAGTGATGGATGTGGCTACCAGAATCGGAACATCCTGAGCAATGCCCTCCTCAAGTTTGCAACTGAGACACAGAAGATGGTGACACAGAAGTTCCTAGAAAGAGGTCACACACAGATGGAGTGCGACTCTGTGCATAGTGTGATTGAGAGAAGACTGAGGAATAGAGACATCAGCGTTCCGGCTGAGTATGCTGTTGCCATCCGGGAAGCTCGCTCCAATCCCACGTCGTACCATGTGAAGTATGTGGACCACACATTCTTCACAAACTTCAGCTCTGTGAACCTCTGCAAATCCATCCGCCCGGGAAAGGTCGCTGGGGATCCCACCGTGCATGACCTCCGAGCAATCAGGTATTTGAATACTGACATACGTACATAGCTGTGGAAACCATAACAATAAACATTATTCAAAGATAGTGTAATAAAAACTAGTGAATGGAGATTAATCGGCAAACACATCGCTATCGGCCGTTTCAGCACATCCCTACATTTAAAAAAGAATAATTAAAACTTGACTTTTCTCCCTTGTCTCTGTCCCTCTCTTCATGACTTCTGTTCATCCTAGGTACAATGTTCTGCCCTTGCTATACGTTGTCTGTATGGCTTGGCAGACAGCTAACAAGTTCCCAAAAAAGATCCAAAAGGCAATGACTTGTTGTAGGTTCTTTAGTGAAGAATTAATTGTAAAACTGCAATACAAAAAGAATAGAGAACACAACATTGTGTCATAAACTGTAAAATAATAAACCAAACATAGTACTTGGCATGCATCCTACAAGAAAGAACATGTTGTACTCACTGTACTAAATGCAATCAACATTTTAGAAAATATCAAGCATATTGCTTTAAGAGCCAATATATGCTTAAAGACCAATAAAGTTTAACAAATAAAACACACAAACTTACAGACTTATCCTGTCCAAGGCCCGTTAGAAAGGTTAACTTAACATAGCAGTGAGAGCTCTTCACTGTGTGCTGGCTTGAACTGAACTGACTCTGACCCACTAATCACCTCATAACTACCCTTGAGAAGCTACCAGGTGAGGAGAATTACTAATTAAGTAAAAGAACATTGGTCTCCATTACACATAGGGCCTACTAGGTGAAAGGTGAACTACCTAGAAAAGTAAGCAGCACACTCCCCGCATGGTATAATTGGTTATACCACTATACAGTCTCTTTTTGAAGAAGAACAACTTCTGACACAGGTCTAGAGTACACTTTGGGAGTACCTTGTCGGATGACCTTCACGCCGACTTTCCTCACTTTCTTTTCGTGACCGGGATCAGCCTTGACGAAGAGTCCTGTAGGCCACCCACCCCCCGTCACCCGAGAGTCCCCCAACAGCATGACATCTCCAACTTGCAGATTGGGCTTTTCGGCCTGCCATTTCCTCCTAGGCTGTAGAGTGTCCAGGTATTCCTGCTTCCAGAAGCTATCGGAGAGGACCTTGACTCTACTAGGACTAGAGCAGTTGAACTTCTTATTAACATGAATGGTGGTAGGGCAATTGCTTAGTGTTGGGTTGAAGACTTCCTCATTCTCCCCGCCTTGATCTTCCTCAGTTGATAGGTGCTCCGTTAAGAATCTTTCTTCCCTAGCTTGTTGTTTGACCGTAGCTTCTCCATCGTTGTCCATTGTTAGCTGGTGCACTGATGAAGAAGTAAGAACGGGATGTTTTGCAACATGGTGTGAATATTTACAATAGCCTGCTTCAGACTTTTGTTCCTCTGCTTCATACTGCTGCTGCTGCTCTTCATCCTGTCGCTGCTGAAGCACTTCGTCCTGGCGACGCTGCTGCTGAAGCGCTTCGTCCTGCTGCTGCTGAAGCACTTCGTCCTGGCGACGCTGCTGCTGAAGCGCTTCGTCCTGCTGCTGCTGAAGCACTTCGTCCTGGCGACGCTGCTGCTGAAGCGCTTCGTCCTGCTGCTGCTGAAGCACTTCGTCCTGCTGCTGCTGAAGCACTTCGTCCTGCTGCTGCTGAAGCACTTCGTCCTGGCGACGCTGAAGCACTTCGTCCTGGCGACGCTGCTGCTGAAGCGCTTCGTCCTGCTGCTGCTGAAGCGATTCGTCCTGCTGCTGCTGAAGCACTTCGTCCTGGCGACGCTGAAGCACTTCGTCCTGGCGACGCTGCTGCTGAAGCACTTCGTCCTGGCGACGCTGCTGCTGAAGCACTTCGTCCTGCTGCTGCTGAAGCACTTCGTCCTGGCGACGCTGAAGCACTTCGTCCTGGCGACGCTGCTGCTGAAGCACTTCGTCCTGGCGACGCTGCTGCTGAAGCACTTCGTCCTGGCGACGCTGCTGCTGAAGCGCTTCGTCCTGCTGCTGCTGAAGCACTTCGTCCTGCTGCTGCTGAAGCACTTCGTCCTGGCGACGCTGCTGCTGAAGCACTTCGTCCTGCTGCTGCTGAAGCACTTCGTCCTGGCGACGCTGAAGCACTTCGTCCTGCTGACGCTGCTGCTGAAGCACTTCGTCCTGGCGACGCTGCTGCTGACAGCAAGGGCAGAATCCATTTCTTCCGACCGATGGTCGGTCGCTTTAGCACCGTCGTGACGTTGCGACGCACCGTCGAACGGTCCTATTTCGGTCCGTCGGTCCGTCGTTACGTCGGTCGGTCGGTCTGTGGCTCCGTCGCTCCGTCGCTCCGTTGGTCCGTCGCTCCGTGGCTCCGTCGCTCCGTCGGTCGGTCCGTTTTTGCGTCGCGACGGATCGCCGGTCGCAGGTTTAGGGTGGATGGATTCTGCCCTTGCTGCCCAAATGGTAACTCTGTCATTTCTCTACCGTTTTGGACGGGGGTGGGCTCTTTGGAATCGTGTGGCCCCCCTGGAGGTTTCTATGGGGGTCTCGAGGTTCGGGGACCCCTGGGGACCCCCAGGGACCCCCAAATGGTAATGTCACCTGTGGACACTAACTGTAATTGTCTCGCTGTCTCGCTGCTGCGCTGCGCCGCGCCGCACAGACAGCAGCTTGTGTGTAACATGTGCGTTCGTGCCGTGTTGCTGGTATATTATTATTATTATATTTTTTGCGCCGCCGCGTTGTCTCGCTGCTGCGCTGCACAGACAGCAGCTTGTGTGTAACATGTGCGTTTGTGTAAATGTTCGTGTAAATGTTTTAGGTCGGCCGGTCGGTGATTTGGTCTGTCCTTCATATATTTTTTTTTCTGCTCTCGTTGGACTAAACTTTAAAAGTCCAATGGAACACCTCTTTGTAACGGGCCGCTGTAGTATAGTGGTCTAATTCCTCGCCTCTCTATTCTTTTTTGCTGAGGACGCTGGTTCAATTCCCGCTCGCGGCAGACCAAAATTATTATATTTTAGACAGACACACAGACAGACAGACTGCCTGTCTGCCTGCCTGCCTAATGTATTGTAAATAATGTATTCATTCAATACGGCTATTTTTTTTTAATATAAAAACTTTTGTCTTTCGCGCGATTCGAACCAGCGTCGTCAGCACCAAAACATTGAGAGGCGAGTGATTAAACCGCTAGACTACAGCGGCCATACGTTACAAAGAAGTGTTTCATTGGACTTATAAAGACAATAGCACCCAGCTGCAGTCTCGCAAGGGGAGGGACCGGAAGTGCTTTTATTTCCGGCTTCCACGTGCACAAGCGCACATACACGCACGCGAAATATAATGCGCGTGCACGACACGCACTTGCTGGTGCGCGCTTAAATGCCGGGTGTATATAGTACCATCTGTGCTTAAACATAATTACGTGGTCGGTTTGGAAAAGTTTGAAGTAGTTTGTTGTAGGTAATATTTTAATTGAAAGCTTATTAGTTGGTGGTATAAGTGTGCATATTTGAAGAAATGCAAATCTAACAATAATAAAATGATATGCAATAATAGGCTAGGCCTATATGGTCGATTATAACATAATGATATCAAGGCATTTAAGTAATGTAATAAGTTGCTATAACCCCGTACCCCTGTCCCACACACACCATGTCCAGACCATAGACCACAGACACACGACCATATGCATTTAATTTACTATGAAAACCTGCATTTCCCGTCAGTCAGTCAGTAAGTGTGTCATGTCACGCCTCGTGTCATGCCTCCATATATGGTCACGCCTCATGACACGTCACACCACCATATATGGCCGTTTCCATATGATATAAGATCCCGACACTGACCTCATCAAACCCTGGATAGCCATACATTGAAAAGACTGGATCATCACCTAGATCTCCATATATGGAGCTGAGGCGGCCAGCAACTCTACATCTGACCTCATAATGTAATAATCAGCTCATAATGTAATTAAAAGACGAGCACATAACTTAATAGATTTTTCTATAATGTAATAATGTGTTACATTAAGAACCTCCACATAGGCGACTCATACTGTAATAAAACTTCATAATGCAATAATGTCTTTATAATGTATGAGCTGATTATTACATATTGCATTATATTTCGCGTGCGTGTATGTGCGCTTGTGCACGTGGAAGCCGGAAATAAAAGCACTTCCGGTCCCTCCCCTTGCGAGACTGCAGCTGGGTGCTATTGTCTTTATAAGTCCAATGAAACACTTCTTTGTAACGTATGGCCGCTGTAGTCTAGCGGTTTAATCACTCGCCTCTCAATGTTTTGGTGCTGACGACGCTGGTTCGAATCGCGCGAAAGATAAAAGTTTTTATATTAAAAAAAAATAGCCGTATTGAATGAATACATTATTTACAATACATTAGGCAGGCAGACAGGCAGGCAGACAGGCTGTCTGTCTGTGTGTCTGTCTAAAATATAATAATTTTGGTCTGCCGCGAGCGGGAATTGAACCAGCGTCCTCAGCAAAAAAGAATAGAGAGGCGAGGAATTAGACCACTATACTACAGCGGCCCGTTACAAAGAGGTGTTCCATTGGACTTTTAAAGTTAAGTCCAACGAGAGCAGAAAAAAAATATATGAAGGACAGACCAAATCACCGACCGGCCGACCTAAAACATTTACACGAACATTTACACGAACGCACATGTTACACACAAGCTGCTGTCTGTGCAGCGCAGCAGCGAGACAACGCGGCGGCGCAAAAAATATAATAATAATAATATACCAGCAACACGGCACGAACGCACATGTTACACACAAGCTGCTGTCTGTGCGGCGCAGCGCAGCAGCGAGACAGCGAGACAATTACAGTTAGTGTCCACAGGTGACATTACCATTTGGGGGTCCCTGGGGGTCCCCAGGGGTCCCCGAACCTCGAGACCCCCATAGAAACCTCCAGGGGGGCCACACGATTCCAAAGAGCCCACCCCCGTCCAAAACGGTAGAGAAATGACAGAGTTACCATTTGGGCAGCAAGGGCAGAATCCATCCACCCTAAACCTGCGACCGGCAGTCTGTCGCGACGCAAAAACGGACCGACCGACGGAGCGACGGAGCCACGGACCGACGGACCGACGGACCGACGGAGCGACGGAGCCACAGACCGACCGACCGACGGAACGACGGACAGACGGACCGAAATAGGACCGTTCGACGGTGCGTCGCGACGGAGCGACGGTGCTAAAGCGACCGACCGTCGGTCGGAAGAAATGGATTCTGCCCTCCCTCGCTGCTGAAGCGCTTCGTCCTGGCGACGCTGCTGCTGAAGCGCTTCGTCCTGGCGACGCTGCTGCTGAAGCGCTTCGTCCTGGCGACGCTGCTGCTGAAGCACTTCGTCCTGGCGACGCTGCTGCTGAAGCGCTTCGTCCTGGCGACGCTGCTGCTGAAGCACTTCGTCCTGGCGACGCTGCTGCTGAAGCGCTTCGTCCTGGCGACGCTGCTGCTGAAGCGCTTCGTCCTGGCGACGCTGCTGCTGAAGCACTTCATCCTGGCGACGCTGAAGCACTTCGTCCTGGCGACGCTGAAGCACTTCGTCCTGGCGACGCTGAAGCACTTCGTCCTGGCGACGCTGAAGCACTTCGTCCTGGCGACGCTGAAGCACTTCGTCCTGACGACGCTGCTGCTGAAGCACTTCGTCCTGGCGACGCTGCTGCTGAAGCACTTCGTCCTGGTGACGCTGCTGCTGAAGCACTTCGTCCTGCTGCTGCTGAAGCACTTCGTCCTGGCGACGCTGCTGCTGAAGCACTTCGTCCTGGTGACGCTGCTGCTGAAGCACTTCGTCCTGCTGCTGCTGAAGCACTTCGTCCTGGCGACGCTGAAGCACTTCGTCCTGGCGACGCTGCTGCTGAAGCACTTCGTCCTGGCGACGCTGCTGCTGAAGCACTTCGTCCTGGCGACGCTGAAGCACTTCGTCCTGGCGACGCTGCTGCTGAAGCACTTCGTCCTGGCGACGCTGCTGCTGAAGCACTTCGTCCTGGCGACGCTGAAGCACTTCGTCCTGGCGACGCTGCAGCTGAAGCACTTCGTCCTGGCGACGCTGAAGCACTTCGTCCTGGCGACGCTGCTGCTGAAGCACTTCGTCCTGGCGACGCTGCTGCTGAAGCACTTCATCTTCTAGAACACATGATTGTAGTGCGTCTGCTTCAGCTGATGCAATTTCTGCAGCTTCCTCTGATTTTAGCAACAGCAGATTAGCTTGTAGATCAGCTTGTTGTTTTAACATTGCTGCTTCCTTGTGTGCATAGGCTAGTTTGACAAGTGCAGCTTGTGCTTTAGCACGTGCTTTTACTGCAGCAGTACTGATTGGTTTTGAGCTCTTCATCACCTTTTGAATGTGACATGATGAAGAAAATAAACTGCAGTGTTGAGCTATGTCTTTCTGTGAAGCCCGCTGTGCTTAAAGTCTTTTTACTGTTCTGCCCTTGCTATACGTTGTCTGTATGGCTTGGCAGACAGCTAACAAGTTCCCAAAAAAGATCCAAAAGGCAATGACTTGTTGTAGGTTCTTTAGTGAAGAATTAATTGTAAAACTGCAATACAAAAAGAATAGAGAACACAACATTGTGTCATAAACTGTAAAATAATAAACCAAACATAGTAATTGGCATGCATCCTACAAGAAAGAACATGTTGTACTCACTGTACTAAATGCAATCAACATTTTAGAAAATATCAAGCATATTGCTTTAAGAGCCAATATATGCTTAAAGACCAATAAAGTTTAACAAATAAAACACACAAACTTACAGACTTATCCTGTCCAAGGCCCGTTAGAAAGGTTAACTTAACATAGCAGTGAGAGCTCTTCACTGTGTGCTGGCTTGAACTGAACTGACTCTGACCCACTAATCACCTCATAACTACCCTTGAGAAGCTACCAGGTGAGGAGAATTACTAATTAAGTAAAAGAACATTGGTCTCCATTACACATAGGGTCTACTAGGTGAAAGGTGAACTACCTAGAAAAGTAAGCAGCACATACAACATGGATGGCAGTATGGAGTACAAGATCAACCACTCGGATGCCTGGAAGCCCTACGAGTCCCCATCACTGAGGAAGAAGAGCAACGTCACCACAGTGGCCCCGCTGTACACTTCCAGGCGCATCATCAAGGCACTAAAGTTCAAACACCTGCAAGAAATGAAGCTGGTGTTGCCCAAAGATTTCCACAGCTTCTACGATGCCCTCCGCCATGAGCAGTCGGAGGAGTGATGACCACCACCTACCACCATTCCACTGGGTTCTCATGTTCCTCCCGTTGCGTTATTAACCCATTTAGGCCTGACATCGAAATTTAAAAAAATCATCTAAATTCTGACAGTTTTCTGACATGTTTCTGTATTAGGGGTGCTCAATTCTTCAAAAATAGCTAAATTATAACGATGTTTAAAACACCAAAAGGGGTTCCCGCCCAAAATGGTTAAAATGTTTGTGTCTGTGTGGTGTTACTGTTTGTACTGTACAACATTTTGGGCAGTGCAATGTTTCAGTATTTATCTATTCAGTATTTATTTATTTATTCATGCATTGACTTATTTATTTGCAGTTGACTTGACACCAACTGCCTGGAGCCAGTGTCTAATAATTTATTAAATAAATGATATGCCTAAATGTTAAGGCTTAACAATTCTGGGCAATTTTGACTGTTGGAGTAATAGAGTTCACTCACATACATGTATTCCTAATGTGGACGACACTGTCTGCACAAATTTGTGATGATAGGCTATTGTACATTATTATTGAAACATTAATGCTAATTTAGTTTGGGTATAGTATCAGCTGGTTTAAATAGTAAACAAGATTAGGCATTGAATTATTTGCAAGATTTCCAATAATACAGGCAGTACAGTCAAAGGTTATGCGATTGGTATTTAAAGCCTATAGAGCTTGTTTCCACTGTAATCTGTTATTCAATCCCAAACAATAGTTAAAACACTATTTATCCTAGATTGTTTTGGTAAAAAGGTTGGTTTCTATAGTGCATTTTAACTTTCATGGGTGCTAGGAATTCAGAAGGATAGCTTTGCATGTTTTTTGATTTTTAACCAATATGAGCTGATAAGACAGCTGAAAGTTGTCGTTGCATGTCAATGGCTAGTCGAGCAGTTCTGATTGGCTGCCTCGTCTCCAGCCATGTTGCCTCAGAATTCTTTAGGGTCACAAAAGTGGCATAACGTCAGCAGCAGACCCACAGATAATAATAATGCAGCTGGTAATTCATTGATTTAATCAATTTGGGCTTGTTTTGATTGCTACTGGTAAAATAATCGGTCCCAAGAAGATGTCATCAAGGCAACGACTGAGATGATCTATTGACAGCCTGGTGACGCAAGGTAAACTGACAACCGACTGCATTTTACCTCGTCATGTCGGATTTTCCGTTGCATGCATAGGCGGCGGGTGCGTAAGGCTAGGGAAGGCTTAGCCTTCCCAAAAATTATGCTGGGTATTTTTTTTTATATATATAATATATGTGCGCAGCATTATAGAAGGCTATTGTGTGTGTGTGTGTGTGTGTGTGTGTGTGTGTGTGTTGTCGCTGCCCCCTGGTGATCGCTGATCGGATAGGCTATATACACTATACAGCAACTGGCCTAATCAGCATATGATTGACTACTATTGGTATGTCTGTAAACCTCGTCCTTCCAGTCGCTTTGTAGCAAAGAGTAGCGTGCGCTGGTTTGTTTTGGGAAACAGCAAAACGCAAAATGTATTTTTCAAGGCAAAGATAAAGTAGCCTAATTCAGAAGAAGAAGCTGTGAGTCGGCTGTCAGCACTCAGCAGCACCACCAGTGCCGCACGGTTCACGGTTCACAGTCCACACCACTGCAGCAACAC
Source organism: Protomyctophum parallelum (assembly GCF_964188405.1). NCBI lineage: Eukaryota > Metazoa > Chordata > Actinopteri > Myctophiformes > Myctophidae > Protomyctophum > Protomyctophum parallelum. The sequence continues at coordinate 58,805,459 of NC_139698.1, read as the reverse complement.
TGACACGTTCAGCGGAATGACTGCTGTCTCTGTGCCGTCTGTGAAGAGCCATGACCCGCTACTCCTTGAGGGGTAATCTACACTGACTGACTCGAGACTTGAGAAAAAGACGTCCAAAAGTCGCTGTCTGTGTATAGGCTAATTCATTGGTAAAAGTATGCTAAATAACTCATTTCTAGACCATCTGGGAAATAAAGAAATCCCCGGCGGCGAGAGCCCCCCCCCCCCCCCCAACGCAATTCTATAGCAGCCTACCCAAAGGTAAAACGCACCCGCCGCCTATGGTTGCATGGCAACCATTATGACAACAGGTAAAAGTTACGAGTCGATTGACGGCACCAGCATGCTGTTACTTTTAGCTTGTTTGCCAGGGTTAAAAACATTACTCTATGGTTAAAAACGTAAGATTCAAGTCCCAAGATGTGTTTATATGGCAACATGACAGATATAGCCTTGCTTTCATGTGACATTTATCAGAGGGAACTCAGAAGTACGACGTAGGGAAACAAGGATCAGCTCATTGACGTGCGTGTGCCATCTGAGTTGGCCATAAAAACAGAAAAGTTTTGCGTATCTCCACGTATCTCACAAGAAAACCCTGTAAGTCCATTGAAATCCTTAAACTGTTGACTGATGATTTTGTACAGTTATATTTTTATTTGTGGTGCTAAATTTGTTTAACAGTGTTTTAGGTTTATTTGACCAGTTTGTTTCTGAGAAAAACTGTTTTTACATGCTCCTGAAAACCTATGTTTTTGGAGATAAGTGTTTTTCATCGGACAGCGACGATATACTATATACGTATACACTCTATACTCTATACTGTATAAAGTGTGTAGGAGTGAGGGAACTATCTCAATCAAGAGACCAGGCTCTCCACAATAAGGCTGCATGTTGAATGCATATCCAGTGTCACTATCACAGACTATGTAAGACCTAATTCCATAACGAACAGGCTTATTCGGCGAAAACACTTTGAAGCCTAATCTGCCTCGAAACAGCAATGTCCCTTCATCTATGCTGATCTTCTGTGAAGGCTGAAACAGGGCCTGGAACTTTGTCACACAGTACTCAAAGATGGGGCAAATTTTGTGGAGCCTGTCCTTTGGATCTGGAATGTTGTTGAAGTGGATGAAGCGCAAGATGTTCTGAAATCGGTTGCGAGCCATGACCTTGGCAAAGTATGGAGTGGCGGTGATCTCCTCTGTGGACCAGTAAAGCTCTAGAGCCAGTTTCCAAACTAGACCGGTCAGGAAAAAAAGGCCAAGAAAACTTTTGAGTTCCTTCCTGGTGACAGGCACCCAGTCGTGGGCTCTCGAGTGTGGCATGAAGGGCATTTCAGCAATGGACTTCTCCGCGTAGAGATTTGTCTGATAGACTATCATATCCAGCAGATCGTCAGTCACAAACAGGCTGAAGAAGTCCACTGGCTGGTCTGACTGTACCTCTGCAGCACCGTTGATCGGCCCAGGTGTAGCAGTGAAGGGTATGTCCTTAGGCTGCCAAGGTACTTGCTCCACACCACGCCAGCCAGGAGACACTGGCTCCTCACGGACACTGCCCTTTCCCCGGCCTGTGAATCATAGAAATACAATATATGCATTTACAATAGGCCTACATGTACTTAGATAAAATGCAATACTGTTGTGACATCTGGTGGAGCTGTTGCCCCCCGAGTACAGATAAGCGGTCTACACATGCCTACATGTATTTAGAATGAATAAGTAAAATAAATAATGTGCTGATGTATCCACACAGAAAAGATTTAGGCAAAAATAATGAACGTGTAGTCTGATGAACAACCACTAGATGGCAATGATGCTCTTATGCTGGCAATTCTGATGAATAAAGTCACATGTGATGTGTAAAAGTTTTAGAAATATAGCAAAACAAATGTATTTTCTCTTACCCTTGCCTTTGCCTTTTCCAGGCCTTGCTGGACCGGATCTGGGGGGTGAGGGTTGAGGCTGGCTGATCTCAGCACCTAGAAACATCAAATAAATAGATATATTTATTTATATGATGTGCAAAAAATAAAATAAATTTACACAGTACACCAACTTGAATGTAACAAGTCTCACCAATTACAACAGGCCTACATGTATTTAGAATAATACATAAGTAAAATAAATAATCTTACCTCCAGACACAACACCTTCACCAGCATCGTCATCCTCAAATTCATCCTCCTCCCCAGAGCCTAGAAAAATAACACATTACATAAAAAAACAAATCAATTTTCACTTTTGGAAGACATTTTACCCAGTCAAATAGCATTCACATTCAGTCACGAGTGAGATCACAATAAAAACGAAAACTTACTGGCAAATGCATCGACTCCGTGACGCACAGGCGCACTCTGATGGAAGGGGCTGTCCCGGCTCTTATGTAGCGGTGGTCTGAACGGTTTCCACGTCAAGTCCATGGGATCATCTACTTCATCGTTGTTATCAGATTCTGTAGAAAGTAACACACCAAAAATAAGATTTATTGACGTATAATCACGCGCACACACACACACACACACACACACACACACACCCACAAAATAAGCTTTATTGATGTATAATCGTTCAACATGCGTGTATAGAAACATACACTCATTCAATGATTAGCTTTATCACACACACACACACTCCCGTTCTCTCTGTGTGGCGGTGGCGAGCGACACGACTTTATGATCCTTGTAAGTAATGCATAGATCGCTCACCGTTTGGGGGGAACCATGACGCAGTGGAACGAGGATCATAAAGTCGTGTCGCTCGCCACCGCCACACAGAGAGAACGGGGGTGGATTCTAACAACAAAATAAACAAAATAAATAAACCATGATATATGCACCAACCTGATGGATCGGGATCGGACTTCTGAGAGTTGTACGGACTTTCCAACACGTCCCGGTCGGTCAGGGCTCTTCCACTAGTGGCCCTGGGTGTAGAAAAAATGGACGGTATGTCCCTATTCTCAGGGGTAGTCAATGGCTCAGCTGGTTCTTCATCCGACATCTCGGAACCCGTGTCGGCGTTGGGGAGGGCAGCATAATAGTCAAACATGGTTGCCTGACCAGGACCCGCCGCGTTCGGGAGACGCTTACCCCGGGCTCGGCCTCTTCCACGTCCACGGTTCGGAGCACTGGGTCCTGGGACTTGAATGGATGCTGCTCGCCCGACACCACTTTGCCCAGGGAACGGGCTAGCATTACGGCTGCGGGCAAGTCCAACTAATCGCTCGCTGACACGGCTAGGTGGAGTAGGTGCAGAGACTGGAATGGAGGCTGCTCGCCCGACACGACTTTGCCCAGGGACCGGGCTAACATTACGGCTGCGGCCAACTGAACGCCCGCGGGCACGGCTGGGTGCAAGACCAGAGGCAGCTCTCCCAACACCACTCCTCACAGGAACAGGGCTACCTTCACGGCTGCGGAGAGCGAAGCGATCACTGGCTCTTTTAGGACGATTTGGACCAGGCATTTCACTAACTATACTGCACGCACACTACACGGATAAACTTTCTTCGATCTCTCTCTCGCTCTCATGCGACTTCTCAGTTCGTACCTACTCCCACAAAGAAAACGTGAGAAAATTGCCTTTTTATATTGTTTGTGTTTTGATTGCAAATCCCTTTCATGTGGTAGGGTTGTACTGCCATGTGGAAGCTTGTTTTGGGTTACAATGCATTGTTTTGGGTTCCATTGTATGAGCCATCAGCCAACACAGCGCCATCTCTTTTGATGGAGGAGACGTTGTTGTTGCACGTGTAGCTGTTGTTGTGATCACGTGGTCTATGGTTCCCTTTGATCGGCAGTTTATTTTGGTGTCAAAGTGACCCACTGCGGACCACTGTGACCCACTGCGGACCACTGCTAGCCTTTGATCAACCATCCCTTTGACTAGGTTGTTTTTGAACACACTATTTCTGACTTTTTTTTTTTCACAGAAGTCTGAGATTTTGTGACGGGCTGGGGAAGTGTCCCATGTAATGTATAGACAAATAATAGCAAAATGTTGTGTTTAGCGCGTTTGGCAGCTATTTATAGTGTATTAAAAGTCTGATAAATCGTTTTCAGCAGTCAAACTGTTGTGTCAGACAGCAAAAGCTATTAAGGATTGTTCTCATTCTCATGAGCAGAGAAGCGTTAAGATAACAGCCGTAAGCGTGACTTCCGGCAGCATGCTGTGAGAACGCCGAACGCCAAACCGCCGCTTCTATATTATGTAATTAAAATTAGGTAGGCTACTTGTGTGTTCTAAATACCAACAACTTACAAATAATGACAACGACTAAATCGATGCCAAGCAAACTACGCAGCGGGATGGATTCTGAAACACTTGGAAAAATGATCAGAGACATTGTACGAGATGAAATCACAAATGCATTTGACACAAAGCTGAAACCGATACAAGAGGAGTTATCCAAGATAAATCTCACACAGCAAGAGTGCAACTCCAAAGTGAGCGACTTGGAGACGGCTGCAAATCTCACAGACGAGCGCCTGGTTTCACTTGAACAAAGCTACAATACCTTACTGGCGGAGAACGAAGGGTTAAAAGAAAAGACATTATCACTTGAAAACAACAGCAGAAAATACAACCTGCGCATCCTTGGACTGAAACGTGGAGTGGAGGCAGGTAAACCAACTGCCTTTGTTACCAAACTTTTGTACGACCTGTTCGGCGAAGAGGAGCTGGGGCCGCACCCGCTATTGAGCATTGCCCACCGCACGGGACCAGAAGCTACAGACGGAAAGCGCTGTATGATCGCTCGATTATACAGTTTCGAGACGAAACGTACGATCCAGCGCCTGGTGGGAGCCGCGAAGGGCAAACTACAATACGAAGAACAAGAAATACGAATCTTCCCCGACATTCCAGGCGAGCAGAGGAAACTGCAGGCCAAGTTCAAGGATGTAAGAGCCCTTCTAACATCAGCCAACCTGAGGAATGGCATCGCCTTCCCAGCCGTTAAGCTACTGGTAACTTTCAAGGATAAAAAACATTAATTTACCTCGGCCACGGAGGCGATGGAGTTCTATGATCAACAGGTGAAACCCACTCTAACGAATCCAAACAGCGCAACAGAACTCGACGACAGCACCGATTAAACAAACCCACAATCAATTGGGTATGATAGCCACACTAACAGCCTAAGCAATTTCCTTTTCGTTTTGTTCTTTTTTATTTTCTCTCTTTATGGTGTTCCCCTCTTAAAGCGAGTAGGCTATACAACACATTATTTAGAAAACCACTGTCCTACACAGTAATCGAATAATTTTATTGTACTATAGCCTACTTAAAAATGCGACATGGTCAATGACAATGTGCGGGGAATCATTTAATTTAATTAATTAGACATGAAGCGGCGCAAAAAAGCGTTTTCTGTTCTCCACTTTAACGTGCTGCAGCTCCACATAGATGAGGTGGAGTTATAAGAGTCAATGTAGGACAACAATTCCTTTTTGTATTATTTTTTGTTTTATTTATAAAATGATATATTTGTCCTATTCGGGGTTGGGAGGGAGGGAGGGGTGGGAGGGCAGGTTGAACAGCAAATGGATTTGGGATTCAATTAGTCAGGTTTGTTTTTTTGATTTGCACATTTCTTTTATTACATTTTGTTATCTGCTCCTTTTATATTTCTATGGCCACAGACATGTTTTTATTAATTTTGAACATTTCCTGATTGAATACCCCATACGCATGAATTATGGTTAGATTAAATGTTTTTTCATGGAATGTTCAAGGCATCAATGATGCAAAAAAATGTCGTGGATGCCTGGACATCTTTAAGGAGAAAGCTGTAGATGTTGCACTATTGCAGGAAACACATTTACTAAATGACGATATCTGTAAATTAAACAATGCTGATTTTAAGGTAGCAGCTTTTTCTGCAGCCCAAAATAGAACAAAAGGAGTAATTATTCTGTTTCGGTCAAATCTTAAAATTAGCATTATTAAAAAGGGAAAGGACCAAGAGGGAAGAATTGCCTATGTGAAAACTGTTATTAATGGACAAAAAATTGCATTTATTTCAGTGTACGCGCCCAATACTTATAACAACTTATTTTTCGTATCGTTGTGTTCGATTATTAACGAAATGAACGAATTTAAAATCATATTGGGGGCTGACTTTAATACAGCCGTGGAAACCATAGACAGAACATCCAGGACTAATGTTAATTCACCAAGCACTCGTGCTGTAAAGAATTTGATGCACCAGTATGCCCTTGTAGATATATGGCGCAAACACAACCCTCACAAAAAGGACTATACTTATTACTCCGGAAGACATCACTCTTTCTCTAGAATCGACCTTATGCTCGTTTCTCCCCAAATAACACACATGACCTCCAAGGCAGAAATAGTATATATGTCATTGTCAGACCACCACGCAAATTTATGCACTGTAATGCTTGATAAAAACCCCAATCGTGCAACCCGATGGCGGTTTAACACCACTCTCTTACAGAACCCCTCATTCTGCGAGCAGTTTAGAAACTCCCTCAAAGAATTTGTACGTTTTAATAAAGACTCAGTTTCGGACACTCGGATTCTGTGGGACGCCACCAAGGGGTTTATAAGGAATAATACAATTTCGTTTGCATCAGCACAAAACAAAGCATGACTAAGAGAAATCACCAGCCTAGAACAAACCTATGCATCATTAATTCACCAGCAACATGCTAGTTTTTCAATCGAACGAGATAGGGAAATATCAATGGTTAAAGTTCAGCTAAACGGAATCATCGCAAAAAAGGTCAGAATTCCTAATCCATAGATCAAGACAATCTCACTACCTTGATGGTAGCAAACCAAGCTTTTTATTAGCCAGTAAATTGCGTAATAATGACCGGCTAGCGGATATACCTTCAATCCAGGCAGAAGATGGCTCCCTTTTACATGACCCCCCATTAATTAACAAACAATTTGAAAAATATTATCAAACATTATATCAAAGCGAAATTAATGACTCCTCAGAAAATATGAATTTATTTTTTAATGATTTACAGCTACCAAGCCTTTCAGCTGAGGAGAAAAATAATCTCGACACCCAAATAACAATAGAGGAAATATTAATCTCATTAAAGCAAATGAAAAAGGGTAAATCACCTGGATTGGACGGCATCCCACCAGAATTCTATCTCACCTTCTGGGACGACCTTGGACCTTTAATACTCAATATGTTTCATAAAGCTCTTCAGGAAGGTTCTTTTAATAGAGATGTTAAGACAGCCATCATATCACTTCTGTGCAAACCTGGCAAAGACCCCACACTCTGTACAAGCTATAGACCAATATCTTTATTAAACTCAGACAAAAAATTGTTTGCCAAAACCCTAGCTTTAAGATTAGATAATATTCTACCCCAATTAGTTCACCCGGATCAAACAGGCTTTGTAAAACACAGATTAGCTACTGACAACGTAAGGAGATTACTTCATGTTATATCCTCCGCAACTAACTCCACTTTGTCTCCTTCAGTCGTATCGATTGACGGAGACAAGGCTTTTGACCGTCTAGAATGGAGCTTTCTCTGGTTTACACTGAAGCGTATGGGTTTTGGCAGACAATTTTTAAGTATGTTAAACACCCTATACAATACACCTTTTTCCCAGGTACTGACTGGAAGCCATTTTCCATCCCTCTTTTCAATTAGCAGAGGTTCTCCACAAGGCTGCCCAGTTTCCTCGCTGCTATTCGCTATTTCACTCGAACCATTAGCACAGAAAATACGTCAGTTACAAACATCAACTCCCATAATGGTGGGGAACATTTGCAACCATATATCAATGTATGCAGACGATATTTTATTATACCTAGGAAATACACAGTGTGACTTACCATTGATTATGGAAATATTTTCATCATATAGTGCTTTTTCAGGCTATAAAATAAATCTGAAGAAATGCGCCCTTTTACCACTAGGCAAGGCAGTCACATATCCAGGACTGCAAACCGAAATACCTCAGGTTTCGACCTTTAAATACCTAGGAATAAATATCCTCTCATCTATTGATAGAATTGCCGTTACTAATTACAACACCTTACGCAATTCCATTTGCAATGATCTAGACAGATGGATCAATCAAAAATTAACACTAAGCAGTCGAATATCCATTATAAATATGAACGTATTACCAAGGGTCAATTTCATATCAAGTATGCTTCCATTACCTACTCCTCCCCGTTACTGGAGTCAGATGCAAGGCCTGGTTACAAAATTCATTTGGAAGGGGGAACGACCAAGGCTGAGGAATACAATTCTTTACCAAAGTAAACAACAAGGTGGATTTGAATTGCCCAATTTAGAATTATATCACATCTCCTTTGCCATCCGCTCACTTTTTTCCCAAGAAGAGAATATCCCATGGCTTCTGATGGAACGCAGTATAGTCACACTCTACAAATTGAATGAAGTTCTGTTCAGTGGCACATTGAGTAAATACTGCCAAAAGAAATTTGGTCCTATCATATCTCATTCCATTCATATATGGCAACAAGCCGAATTTTTTTGAAAATGGAATGTTAAATGGCATATACATACACCAATTTTTAAAAACACGTCATTGTGCTTAGAACGCAAACCCTTGGTCTTTCCATCCTGGTCCAGTTGTGGCATCCATACTCTCTCTGACATATTCAATAATGAGGGTTTAAGATCATTTGAAGACCTTAAGAACAGCTATGGTTTACCAACAACCTCTTTCTTCTTCTATTTACAGTTAAGAGCAGTTCTTCGAGCACATGAGGTGCCGTGGAGAAATGCTCTACCTGTTCACCCACTTTTTGATTACATAACTAAGATTCCCAAATCTGAAGGCTTTGTATCTTATTTGTATAAGAAGTTAAGAGAATCTACATGTCCGCCAATGGGTGTCTCTACAGTCTGGAATGTCGATCTAAAGAGTTGGCAGCGGCCGACCAATTGGAAAAGATCTTGGGAAAATATTTCTCTCTCATCACGAAATTATAACTATCAAATGTTGAATTTAAAATGTATCCAAAGATTCTATCTGACTCCAAGAAAACGGTTTCAACTCCAGCTCTGTACGACACCCATTTGCACCTTATGCAACAATAACAAACTGGGGACGTATATGCACATGATGTGGGAATGTCCAGAAGTCAATAGTTTTTGGTCTAGAGTTTCAGAAGTATTATCTGAGGTAATGGGAACTAGAATTCCCCTCTTGCCTAATATTTTCTTGTTGAATGATGATTCAGCGATTGGGTTGACATTGACAATGCCACGTAGAAGACTCCTGCTCTTAGGGCTGACAGCTGCAAAAAAACTGCTTGTCCTAAGATGGAAACCTCCCCATAAACTTGAGACCTCACAATGGATCCTCTCATTAATGGACATGATCTCTCTGGAACTCTCCATAGCTCGATCCAATGGGGCACAAGAAAGCACACTTGACGTCCTGTCCACAGCGCTAGAAAAACTTAAGTCATGCCAACGTCTCTGATGACTGTTTTCTCCCTTTTTGGTTTGATTTTTCCGGTTGTGAAGTATCAGTCTTGCCTTGTTTACTATTATTATTATTATTATTATTATTACTATTATGATTATTTTTGATGTATTGTGACCCTGTCTGTTTAGCTGTTCAACCTGTGGGGTGGGAGGGTGGGGTGGGGGAAACCCCCTTTTTTCTTTCTTTTAACAAAAAATAAAAAAAAAAACTTGATAAAAAAAAAAAAAATGGGATTGTTCTCATTGACCATGAAATTATTTTCTCTAATGCTACTCTCTAATGTCTACTTTTACTTCACTTTCAGACAGTGACACAGGGCATTGAAAGCTGCTGTTAAGGGTTTGGAGTGTTTGCTGGAGACCAAAATACACAATGCTCACTTAGGGCGCTTTCACACCCAAAGTTCGCTTAGAAGGTCCGGATCAAGGACCAAGGACCAAATATTTGCATTTAGATTTTGGTCCGTTTGGTGTTCACACTGGACTTTGTAAAGCGTACCAAATATGTAAACAAATGACACGTGGACATGTTAAGCGAACCAAATAGTGAGGGGGAAAAGAACATGAGGGGAAATCACTGTCTACAATTTTTGGGGCAACCTTCAGTCACACAGAGAGAGAAGAGAACAGCAACATGACAGGCAGCAACAACTTGCTATTGCATTCATTCTTATTAATTATTTTATTAGCCAAATAAGAGCAACAGATGAACAGAGGAGCAGGTGTTTGAACAATAATGTGCTTGCTGCTGAATGCTGATGCATAAATTCACGGAGACGTATAGCCTACAACAAGGTATCCCCGATAAAAAGGACTTTTAATTCTTCCATGCACCTTCACCCGATTAGATAATGTTATTTCTGCGCATCAAATCGGCGCCGCGGCGGGCATTTCCATGTCATCTTATGGTTTGGTCAGTTGGTTATTGAGCTTCAAGTCAGAACAGCTCCGCTGCAGCTAATTGAGTTGACCTAGTTTTGCGTCTTTTGCTATAGTGATGTAATCAATTAATCATTTGGGACCACCTGTGTATAGCTTATTTAACATTGGCTTTTTCTCGATACCTGCGGCCTGCGCGACATGGATGATTTTAAATATTTCTCTGTCTCTGCGTCTCTCCCATATAAATATATGGGTCTCTCCCCCAGTCCCCTCATGTGCGTGCGCGCCCACGCGCCCACACACACACACACATACACACACACACACACACACACACACACACACACACACACACACACACACACACACACACAAAAAGGAGGGGACACGAGTTGAAAGAGAAACTCGCATGAAGACTCATGCATCGCAGATTCGCATGCTTTGTCATAACTTTGCGTGGCGGCGGCCGGCCGCCGGTGCATGCTTAAAATAAACAGATCTACAAGCTTACATCATGTGCCATACCGTACACCATTCCATGTCGATAACTTGTACATTTTGCGCATGTGAACCTCGTATGCTGCGCTGCGCCTCGACATATATACTGTATGCGTCTACTATTAAAATCAGACTGTCAGCTGTCATATGATCCCCGATCCCCGTAAAAAAATACATGCTTTTATAACTATAATTATTAATGCAGCCTCACAACTGCCGACGCCCGACGGCTATTTTGCCTATCGTCCTGTATTTGGTCCTCTATAAAGTCCGAATGCATTCACACCAGTAACGAAGCGCACCGTGGTTCGTTTGGAAGCGAACCGAGTCCGGCCTTTTTTAGCGGACCATGGTTCGTTTCTTTGATCCGCACCAGAGTTCGTATGCACGTTCACACCAACCGAACCAAAGGGGTAAGCGGACCATGGTTCGTTTTAAACGAACCAAACATGTCCGGTGTGAAAGCGCCCTTAGACAGTTGCACACCAAAAATCATATATATATAGATATTCCACTGTTAGGTTATTGGGCTTACATATGATTCATGATGACTATCTTTTATTTGATGTATTACCATATTTTTTGTTCTTGCTTAATGTAAATCGCTCTGGATTAAGAGCGTTTGATAAATGCCTAAATTGGTGTTGTGAAAATACCCTACCTTATTCTGGAAAACAAAATGTGCATTAACAATAATCATTTTCTCACTTTCTGCCCACTCCTGGACGTCCTTCACCCAGTCTTCCAACTGGCTCTCAGCCACTGCAAGATCAACCTTCATTGATTCCAGGTTCTGGAGCTGGCTTTGAAGATCTTTAACGCACTACAATGACAAAGAATCAGAGACAAGAAAACAAATGTTGTCTCAAACATGTCAAATACTTTCACATGGAACATTAAAGTGGAAAACCACTCATTATCAACATTGAACTATGTCATTATACCTTAGAGTTGTTGTGTAGAAGGATACAATTTTGTGATGTCAATGATCACATGACATAATCTAATGGTGCATTCACACGGGCAGATTAAATAATACAAAGACGCGTTGTGAGATTTGAAGCAGTTACATTCATCGTTGAGCCTTTGCAACGTCATGTCGCTGGATGGCTTCCTTTGACAATGAATCGTTTAATCTGCCTCCTGTGAACGCAACATAAACCTCCAGTTCCATGCGAAACAGAAGGGGGGACTTTTTCATTCCTTAGACACTAAGGTATATTAATGACACAGTTCACTGTTGAAAATGAGTAGTTTTCATCTTTAAAGATCTTTAAAGAAAATTACTGATGTCATTACCTTCCGATATCGGCGAGACAACGAGGTGGCTAAATTGGCAAAGTTCTGTTGATTCCAGCGCATTGCCATAAGCGTCAACATGTCTGTGCGTCCTGCAAATATAAACAAGTTGCAAACA
>NC_139698.1:58765691-58770691 GCF_964188405.1 Protomyctophum parallelum | reverse complement strand
GCGTGACCTGTTGCACTCTCCAATGAAAGCCTGTTCCATATCCATCTGTTCCATCAATGGTTCATCTGTAGATATAGTGGACAGCTTCAAATTCCTGGGTGTACACATCACAAACACACTCACATGGGGCCTGATTCTTCAACGCGCTTCCGCTTATATATTGACGTGACGCTAGCGGAAAGGCATTTACGTGGATTTCCCACATTAATTTGGAATTCATGGAAATGGCCGTGAACTTGACGCTGTCTTTGGTTCGTCGGAAACTCCGCTAAATCCTCCGCCACCTCTTTAGGTGGCGGAGAAATTTGCGGAAGCATACACTTGCATATAGATTTATTCAGAAGGCTTTAGTCTTCATGCTGAATCAATAAATAGTCCCCAAATCTCAGATAAAATATGTAGGCATGTGTCCCCAACATATTGGTCGATCAGCACATAAAAAAACGATATATATATATATATATATATAAAAGCCGAGTGCACTTGTATTAAGTTTAGCCTATAGATAGAGTCCCATACAGAAACTGCCCCGCAAGCACGACACATTTCTATTTATTTATTAGGATATTTATATCATGCGCGATTGGGGCTGCAGCTCACTGGCAGCCTTCTACTCGGAAGTGCAACGGTTGTGAGCTTGTAGATCGGATCTCGCGGACTCGCACTGCATGTTAAAAAACAAATTCACAGTTATAATAAGAACATAGGCTTATCTGCATTCTGCACTGTACGAATCCAACATAGTTTAGTGTAGACAGTAATGCCTGCAGTAGGCGTGTGTGTGTGTGTGTGTGTGTGTGTGTGTGTGTGTGTGTGTGTGTGTGTGTGTGTGTGTGTGTGTGTGTGTGTGTGTGTGTGTGTGGCGGGGGGCAGACAGCAGCGTGCTGCCGATCCGATTCACATTGGAAAATGAATAGGGCTAATTAGCCCTATATAAAAAATAGAAGACCACATTTATAGCCTAATGAATGCAGCGTGTTTGAAAGTCGGCCAGTCATATCAGTTTTAAACCATGCAGCTCACCTCCACTCGTGAACATGACGGACAGACAGACAGAATTTATAATAATGTATATTGATATTGATCACATGGATGCCACACACAGAATAGTTTAACTCACTGGATAAACTCACTGGATTATAATTTCTTCAGACAAGAGGATCCCAGGCCTATAATATATTTACTTATGAATGTATGGGCTACTGTTCTTTATCGCGCAACAGTGTCGAGGGCCCATGCAGCCCCCCTCCCTCTCTCGTCTCTCTCTCTCTCTCTCTCTCTGAAAAGACGACTTTTGCATTGACATGTTTTACCTCTGCAAAGGTGTGGTGTGAGTGAGCACCCGCCTTGGTCCCGAACTTAATTAAATAAATTATAATTAGCCTATATTGCTTCAGCGGAGCACGCACTGTTGTAAGCTTGGATATAGCAGTGACCGCGGCTGTGATCTCAGACAAACTGCTGTCTGCTGAGTCATGCTTGAAGCCTTTTATGGTCGATATGGGGCGTGGACAGGGTTGGGAAGTAACGGATTACATGTAATCCGTTACTGTAATCAGAGTTAAAAAAAAACGTAACTGTAACGTCTTAGAGTACATTTTAAAATGTGTAATCTGGATTACAGTAACGGGGGTGTTGTAACGGGGGTTACATGAGGATTACATTCTCCCCTTCCCCTCATTAATTTTACAAACAAGTTATAAATTATTATAACACCAAACGGAATGGATTGGAGTTGAGCGCAGCGCGCACCTCTCTGACTCTGTGTAAAATCCTCACAGTGGAGGCTGCTGCTGGCGGTGTTGCCAATTTGCGAGAGAAATAAGCAACTAGGTCTATGAAAACAAGCCCAAAAGAAGCGACTATAAAAGGCCACACGAGCACTTCAAAGCTATATATATCGTCCATTAAACAATGTGCATATTTATATATGTTGGCTATTTGAAAATAGACAATCTACAAGCTCACAACCGTTCTACCATTATTTACAAGCAACTTCAGAAAAATAAGCCCAATGTGGCTTATAATAATCAGACCAGGCAACACTGCAGAGATACTAGATAGGAGAGCATATGATATATTGGATTAGGGATAAATAATGGGTAGCGCAGTCTTCTCTTTTAGGTAAAATACAATGAGGCTTTTTATTTAAAGAGTAGCCTACGGGGTATAAATATAATTGTATAGGGCTGAGTTATTTGTAGACTATATAAATTAGTCTTTACTGTCTAGTCAATGTTTTAAACTCATGCCATGTCTATCTAAATGAGTGTCAGCCAGGAATGTCAAAAATAGTTTTTATTTGCCACTTTGACCACACATGGATGAAGTTGTCAAAGTTGTTGGTTGTCAAAGTTGTTGGTTGTTGTCAATCAAACAATCAAAATGGTTCTGTAGGTCAAGATGCATTTTTCTTATGATCTGTTATAAGTTGACACAATGACTCTACAGTAATGTAACTGTTCAGAGAGGTCAAATTCTTAACAATGAAATGACCTTAACCATATTTCAGTTGTCCTTATCTTAATTTCATAGGCTCAACATTCTTGTCTATCAATGGTAAAACTTGTATTATCTAATTAAATTGAGTTTTACTTCAAAGTAATCGAAAAGTAACTGAAAGTAACTTGTAGTTACTTTTTAAATGGAGTAATCAGGATTACGTTACTGACTACATTTTTTAGCAAGTAACTTGTAACTGTAGGGGATTCCTTTTTAAAAGTAACCCTCCCAACCCTGGGCGTGGATCAATGCAGATGAGGTTGTCGGTTGCTTTTCCGATCACTTTGCACCCGCTGCTTTCAGTATGACATACACCTGCGATACGCCAGCGCACCTGTGGTACACACCACTCTCTGAATAACACGTCATCTCAACGTAGCTTGATCGGACGGATAAATACGATATCTGTTTCCGTCACCGTTACACTCTGGCGCATTTCGTTTTTGAAGAATCAGGACCATTGTCTCTAAACACCAAAGGTATCCTTAAGAAAGCGCAGCAGCGATTGTACTTTCTGAGGCGCCTCAGGAGATTTGGCCTGAGCACCAAGGCTCTTGTTAATTTCTATCGCTGTACCATAGAAAGTGTTTTGACAGGATGCATCACAGTGTGGTTTGGTAACGTGACTGTTCAAGATAGTAAACAGTTACAGAGAATTGTGAAGAGAGCTGCCAAAATTATTGGCACTGAATTGCCACAGCTACACTCAATCTATACCACATGCTGTAAGAAAAAGGTAGAAAACATCTTAAAAGACAGCAGTCATCCCGCCCACTCCCTGTTCTATCTCCTCCCATCCAAAAAACGCTACCAGAGCATCTCATCGCGCACCACCCGTCTCAGTAATAGTTTTTATGCTCAAGCAATCAGGTTGCTTAACGAAGAGATGAAAGCGAGACGTAGGTAGTCATGTGCACTGTACGCAGTTTTTAAACTGTACACTGTTACACTGTATGGTTTTTTGTTGTTGTGGGGTTGTTTGGGTGATTTGTTGTCTTGTTGTGTTGGGTTGATGTTTTTGTGTGTAATAAGGCTAAGAGTGCTCCTGGCACAAGCATTTCATTGTATGTCTGTACCTGTATGGATATGGATGTGACTAATAAACCTGAACCTGATAAACCTGAACCTGAACCTGTTGCGTTACAGGTGAGTCGGCGCAATCCTGAGTTTTGAAGGGCCACAGCTTGCAAATTAATGACAATAGCTTTGCACTGATGATGCACGGGTGGCCGGCGGGTGACTGCTGTGGGGCACGTGTTTCCTCGTTAGTATAGTGTTGAGTATCCCCGCCTGTCACGCGGGAGACCGGGGTCCGATTCCCGGCCAATGCAGCGCAGTCTTTTGAATTTGTTGCGTTCCCTGAAAAGCTAAATAGGGAAGAGGCTCGGAGACCCCTAAGAACAAGAGCAGCAGTTTCCGTAGTGTAGTGGTTATCACGTTCGCCTCACACGCGAAAGGTCCCCGGTTCGAAACCGGGCGGAAAAAGGCTTGGTTGAGACCGAGGCCCTTGACAGCAGAAGCATTCTCTCTGACTGCTCTCTGTCCATTGCGTGACCTGTTGCACTCTCCAATGAAAGCCTGTTGCGTTACAGGTGAGTCGGCGCAATCCTGAGTTTTGAAGGGCCACAGCTTGCAATTTAATGACAATAGCTTTGCACTGATGACGCACGGGTGGCCGGCGGGTGACTGCTGTGGGGCACATGTTTCCTCGTTAGTATAGTGGTGAGTATCCCCGCCTGTCACGCGGGAGACCGGGGTTCGATTCCCTGACGGGGAGGTGATTGCTTTTTTTTGCCGTGAGAGGCAGCCTAACCCTAACCCTAACCCCACGCTTTCCGGCCAATGCAGGGTAGTCTCTTGAAGGGGGTGCTTCTTTTGACTCGTGAAGACACCCCAGATGTTGAACACGCATGCATTGGTGGTTCAGTGGTAGAATTCTCGCCTGCCACGCGGGAGACCCTGGTCCGATTCCCGGCCGATGCAGCGCAGTCTTTTGAATTTGTTGCGTTCCCTGAAAATCTAAATAGGGAAGAGGCTCGGAGACCCCGAAGAACAAGAGCAGCAGTTTCCGTAGTGTAGTGGTTATCACGTTTCGCCTCACACGCGAAAGGTCGCTGGTTCGAAACCGGGCGGAAACAGGCTTGGTTGAGACCGAGGCCCTTGACAGCAGAAGCATTCTCTCTGACTGCTCTCTGTCCATTGCGTGACCTGTTGCACTCTCCAATGAAAGCCTGTTGCGTTACAGGTGAGTCGGCGCAATCCTGAGTTTTGAAGGGCCACAGCTTGCAATTTAATGACAATAGCTTTGCACTGATGACGCACGGGTGGCCGGCGGGTGACTGCTGTGGGGCACGTGTTTCCTCCTTAGTATAGTGGTGAGTATCCCAGCCTGTCACGCGGGAGACCGGGGTTCCATTCCCCGACGGGGAGGCGATTGCTTTTTTTTGCCGTGAGAGGCAGCCTAACCCTAACCCTAACCCCACGCTTTCCGGCCAATG
>NC_139698.1:58755691-58760691 GCF_964188405.1 Protomyctophum parallelum | reverse complement strand
ATGACAATAGCTTTGCACTGATGACGCACGGGTGGCCGGCGGGTGACTGCTGTGGGGCACGTGTTTCCTCCTTAGTATAGTGGTGAGTATCCCAGCCTGTCACGCCGGAGACCGGGGTTCGATTCCCTGACGGGGAGGCGATTGCTTTTTTTTGCCGTGAGAGGCAGCCTAACCCTAACCCTAACCCCACGCTTTCCGGCCAATGCAGGGTAGTCTCTTGAAGGGGGTGATTCCTTTGACTCGTGAAGACACCCCAGATGTTGAACACGCATGCATTGGTGGTTCAGTGGTAGAATTCTCGCCTGCCACGCGGGAGACCCCTGCCCGATCCCCGGCCAATGCAGCGCAGTCTTTTTAATTTGTTGCGTTCCCTGAAAATCTAAATAGGGAAGAGGCTCGGAGACCCCGAAGAACAAGAGCAGCAGTTTCCGTAGTGTAGTGGTTATCACGTTCGCCTCACACGCGAAAGGTCCCCGGTTCGAAGCCGGGCGGAAACAGGCTTGGTTGAGACTGAGGTCCTTGACAGCAGAAGCATTCTCTCTGACTGCTCTCTGTCCATTGCATGACCTGTTGCACTCTCCAATGAAAGCCTGTTGCGTTACAGGTGAGTCGGCGCAATCCTGAGTTTTGAAGGGCCACAGCTTGCAATTTAATGACAATAGCTTTGCACTGATGACGCACGGGTGGCCGGCGGGTGACTGCTGTGGGGCACGTGTTTCCTCGTTAGTATAGTGGTGAGTATCCCCGCCTGTCACGCGGCAGACCGGGGTTCGATTCCCCGACGGGTAGGCGATTGCTTTTTTTTGCCGTGAGAGGCAGCCTAACCCTAACCCCACGCTTTCCGGCCAATGCAGGGTAGTCTCTTGAAGGGGGTGATTCCTTTGACTCGTGAAGACACCCCAGATGTTGAACACTCATGCATTGGTTGTTCAGTGGTAGAATTCTCACCTGCCACGCGGGAGACCGGGGTCCGATTCCCGGCCAATGCAGCGCAGTCTTTTGAATTTGTTGCGTTCCCTGAAAATCTAAATAGGGAAGAGGCTCGGAGACCCCGAAGAACAAGAGCAGCAGTTTCTGTAGTGTAGTGGTTATCACGTTCGCCTCACACGCGAAAGGTCCCTGGTTCGAAACCGGGCGGAAACAGGCTTGGTTGAGACCGAGGCCCTTGACAGCAGAAGCATTCTTTCTGACTGCTCTCTGTCCATTGCGTGACCTGTTGCACTCTCCAATGAAAGCCTGTTCCATATCCATCTGTTCCATCAATGGTTCATCTGTAGATATAGTGGACAGCTTCAAATTCCTGGGTGTACACATCACAAACACACTCACATGGGGCCTGATTCTTCAACGCGCTTCCGCTTATATATTGACGTGACGCTAGCGGAAAGGCATTTACGTGGATTTCCCACATTAATTTGGAATTCATGGAAATGGCCGTGAACTTGACGCTGTCTTTGGTTCGTCGGAAACTCCGCTAAATCCTCCGCCACCTCTTTAGGTGGCGGAGAAATTTGCGGAAGCATACACTTGCATATAGATTTATTCAGAAGGCTTTAGTCTTCATGCTGAATCAATAAATAGTCCCCAAATCTCAGATAAAATATGTAGGCATGTGTCCCCAACATATTGGTCGATCAGCACATAAAAAAACGATATATATATATATATATATATAAAAGCCGAGTGCACTTGTATTAAGTTTAGCCTATAGATAGAGTCCCATACAGAAACTGCCCCGCAAGCACGACACATTTCTATTTATTTATTAGGATATTTATATCATGCGCGATTGGGGCTGCAGCTCACTGGCAGCCTTCTACTCGGAAGTGCAACGGTTGTGAGCTTGTAGATCGGATCTCGCGGACTCGCACTGCATGTTAAAAAACAAATTCACAGTTATAATAAGAACATAGGCTTATCTGCATTCTGCACTGTACGAATCCAACATAGTTTAGTGTAGACAGTAATGCCTGCAGTAGGCGTGTGTGTGTGTGTGTGTGTGTGTGTGTGTGTGTGTGTGTGTGTGTGTGTGTGTGTGTGTGTGTGTGTGTGTGTGTGTGTGGCGGGGGGCAGACAGCAGCGTGCTGCCGATCCGATTCACATTGGAAAATGAATAGGGCTAATTAGCCCTATATAAAAAATAGAAGACCACATTTATAGCCTAATGAATGCAGCGTGTTTGAAAGTCGGCCAGTCATATCAGTTTTAAACCATGCAGCTCACCTCCACTCGTGAACATGACGGACAGACAGACAGAATTTATAATAATGTATATTGATATTGATCACATGGATGCCACACACAGAATAGTTTAACTCACTGGATAAACTCACTGGATTATAATTTCTTCAGACAAGAGGATCCCAGGCCTATAATATATTTACTTATGAATGTATGGGCTACTGTTCTTTATCGCGCAACAGTGTCGAGGGCCCATGCAGCCCCCCTCCCTCTCTCGTCTCTCTCTCTCTCTCTCTCTCTGAAAAGACGACTTTTGCATTGACATGTTTTACCTCTGCAAAGGTGTGGTGTGAGTGAGCACCCGCCTTGGTCCCGAACTTAATTAAATAAATTATAATTAGCCTATATTGCTTCAGCGGAGCACGCACTGTTGTAAGCTTGGATATAGCAGTGACCGCGGCTGTGATCTCAGACAAACTGCTGTCTGCTGAGTCATGCTTGAAGCCTTTTATGGTCGATATGGGGCGTGGACAGGGTTGGGAAGTAACGGATTACATGTAATCCGTTACTGTAATCAGAGTTAAAAAAAAACGTAACTGTAACGTCTTAGAGTACATTTTAAAATGTGTAATCTGGATTACAGTAACGGGGGTGTTGTAACGGGGGTTACATGAGGATTACATTCTCCCCTTCCCCTCATTAATTTTACAAACAAGTTATAAATTATTATAACACCAAACGGAATGGATTGGAGTTGAGCGCAGCGCGCACCTCTCTGACTCTGTGTAAAATCCTCACAGTGGAGGCTGCTGCTGGCGGTGTTGCCAATTTGCGAGAGAAATAAGCAACTAGGTCTATGAAAACAAGCCCAAAAGAAGCGACTATAAAAGGCCACACGAGCACTTCAAAGCTATATATATCGTCCATTAAACAATGTGCATATTTATATATGTTGGCTATTTGAAAATAGACAATCTACAAGCTCACAACCGTTCTACCATTATTTACAAGCAACTTCAGAAAAATAAGCCCAATGTGGCTTATAATAATCAGACCAGGCAACACTGCAGAGATACTAGATAGGAGAGCATATGATATATTGGATTAGGGATAAATAATGGGTAGCGCAGTCTTCTCTTTTAGGTAAAATACAATGAGGCTTTTTATTTAAAGAGTAGCCTACGGGGTATAAATATAATTGTATAGGGCTGAGTTATTTGTAGACTATATAAATTAGTCTTTACTGTCTAGTCAATGTTTTAAACTCATGCCATGTCTATCTAAATGAGTGTCAGCCAGGAATGTCAAAAATAGTTTTTATTTGCCACTTTGACCACACATGGATGAAGTTGTCAAAGTTGTTGGTTGTCAAAGTTGTTGGTTGTTGTCAATCAAACAATCAAAATGGTTCTGTAGGTCAAGATGCATTTTTCTTATGATCTGTTATAAGTTGACACAATGACTCTACAGTAATGTAACTGTTCAGAGAGGTCAAATTCTTAACAATGAAATGACCTTAACCATATTTCAGTTGTCCTTATCTTAATTTCATAGGCTCAACATTCTTGTCTATCAATGGTAAAACTTGTATTATCTAATTAAATTGAGTTTTACTTCAAAGTAATCGAAAAGTAACTGAAAGTAACTTGTAGTTACTTTTTAAATGGAGTAATCAGGATTACGTTACTGACTACATTTTTTAGCAAGTAACTTGTAACTGTAGGGGATTCCTTTTTAAAAGTAACCCTCCCAACCCTGGGCGTGGATCAATGCAGATGAGGTTGTCGGTTGCTTTTCCGATCACTTTGCACCCGCTGCTTTCAGTATGACATACACCTGCGATACGCCAGCGCACCTGTGGTACACACCACTCTCTGAATAACACGTCATCTCAACGTAGCTTGATCGGACGGATAAATACGATATCTGTTTCCGTCACCGTTACACTCTGGCGCATTTCGTTTTTGAAGAATCAGGACCATTGTCTCTAAACACCAAAGGTATCCTTAAGAAAGCGCAGCAGCGATTGTACTTTCTGAGGCGCCTCAGGAGATTTGGCCTGAGCACCAAGGCTCTTGTTAATTTCTATCGCTGTACCATAGAAAGTGTTTTGACAGGATGCATCACAGTGTGGTTTGGTAACGTGACTGTTCAAGATAGTAAACAGTTACAGAGAATTGTGAAGAGAGCTGCCAAAATTATTGGCACTGAATTGCCACAGCTACACTCAATCTATACCACATGCTGTAAGAAAAAGGTAGAAAACATCTTAAAAGACAGCAGTCATCCCGCCCACTCCCTGTTCTATCTCCTCCCATCCAAAAAACGCTACCAGAGCATCTCATCGCGCACCACCCGTCTCAGTAATAGTTTTTATGCTCAAGCAATCAGGTTGCTTAACGAAGAGATGAAAGCGAGACGTAGGTAGTCATGTGCACTGTACGCAGTTTTTAAACTGTACACTGTTACACTGTATGGTTTTTTGTTGTTGTGGGGTTGTTTGGGTGATTTGTTGTCTTGTTGTGTTGGGTTGATGTTTTTGTGTGTAATAAGGCTAAGAGTGCTCCTGGCACAAGCATTTCATTGTATGTCTGTACCTGTATGGATATGGATGTGACTAATAAACCTGAACCTGATAAACCTGAACCTGAACCTGTTGCGTTACAGGTGAGTCGGCGCAATCCTGAGTTTTGAAGGGCCACAGCTTGCAAATTAATGACAATAGCTTTGCACTGATGATGCACGGGTGGCCGGCGGGTGACTGCTGTGGGGCACGTGTTTCCTCGTTAGTATAGTGTTGAGTATCCCCGCCTGTCACG
>NC_139698.1:58748191-58750691 GCF_964188405.1 Protomyctophum parallelum | reverse complement strand
GCAGACCGGGGTTCGATTCCCCGACGGGTAGGCGATTGCTTTTTTTTGCCGTGAGAGGCAGCCTAACCCTAACCCTAACCCCACGCTTTCCGGCCAATGCAGGGTAGTCTCTTGAAGGGGGTGATTCCTTTGACTCGTGAAGACACCCCAGATGTTGAACACTCATGCATTGGTTGTTCAGTGGTAGAATTCTCGCCTGCCACGCGGGAGACCGGGGTCCGATTCCCGGCCAATGCAGCGCAGTCTTTTGAATTTGTTGCGTTCCCTGAAAATCTAAATAGGGAAGAGGCTCGGAGACCCCGAAGAACAAGAGCAGCAGTTTCTGTAGTGTAGTGGTTATCACGTTCGCCTCACACGCGGAAGGTCCCTGGTTCGAAACCGGGCGGAAACAGGCTTGGTTGAGACCGAGGCCCTTGACAGCAGAAGCATTCTTTCTGACTGCTCTCTGTCCATTGCGTGACCTGTTGCACTCTCCAATGAAAGCCTGTTCCATATCCATCTGTTCCATCAATGGTTCATCTGTAGATATAGTGGACAGCTTCAAATTCCTGGGTGTACACATCACAAACACACTCACATGGTCTCTAAACACCAAAGGTATCCTTAAGAAAGCGCAGCAGCGATTGTACTTTCTGAGGCGCCTCAGGAGATTTGGCCTGAGCACCAAGGCTCTTGTTAATTTCTATCGCTGTACCATAGAAAGTGTTTTGACAGGATGCATCACAGTGTGGTTTGGTAACGTGACTGTTCAAGATAGTAAACAGTTACAGAGAATTGTGAAGAGAGCTGCCAAAATTATTGGCACTGAATTGCCACAGCTACACTCAATCTATACCACACGCTGTAAGAAAAAGGTAGAAAACATCTTAAAAGACAGCAGTCATCCCGCCCACTCCCTGTTCTATCTCCTCCCATCCAAAAAACGCTACCAGAGCATCTCATCGCGCACCACCCGTCTCAGTAATAGTTTTTATGCTCAAGCAATCAGGTTGCTTAACGAAGAGATGAAAGCGAGACGTAGGTAGTCATGTGCACTGTACGCAGTTTTTAAACTGTACACTGTTACACTGTATGGTTTTTTGTTGTTGTGGGGTTGTTTGGGTGATTTGTTGTCTTGTTGTGTTGGGTTGATGTTTTTGTGTGTAATAAGGCTAAGAGTGCTCCTGGCACAAGCATTTCATTGTATGTCTGTACCTGTATGGATATGGATGTGACTAATAAACCTGAACATGATAAACCTGAACCTGAACCTGTTGCGTTACAGGTGAGTCGGCGCAATCCTGAGTTTTGAAGGGCCACAGCTTGCAAATTAATGACAATAGCTTTGCACTGATGATGCACGGGTGGCCGGCGGGTGACTGCTGTGGGGCACGTGTTTCCTCGTTAGTATAGTGTTGAGTATCCCCGCCTGTCACGCGGGAGACCGGGGTCCGATTCCCGGCCAATGCAGCGCAGTCTTTTGAATTTGTTGCGTTCCCTGAAAATCTAAATAGGGAAGAGGCTCGGAGACCCCTAAGAACAAGAGCAGCAGTTTCCGTAGTGTAGTGGTTATCACGTTCGCCTCACACGCGAAAGGTCCCCGGTTCGAAACCGGGCGGAAAAAGGCTTGGTTGAGACCGAGGCCCTTGACAGCAGAAGCATTCTCTCTGACTGCTCTCTGTCCATTGCGTGACCTGTTGCACTCTCCAATGAAAGCCTGTTGCGTTACAGGTGAGTCGGCGCAATCCTGAGTTTTGAAGGGCCACAGCTTGCAATTTAATGACAATAGCTTTGCACTGATGACGCACGGGTGGCCGGCGGGTGACTGCTGTGGGGCACGTGTTTCCTCGTTAGTATAGTGGTGAGTATCCCCGCCTGTCACGCGGCAGACCGGGGTTCGATTCCCCGACGGGTAGGCGATTGCTTTTTTTTGCCGTGAGAGGCAGCCTAACCCTAACCCTAACCCCACGCTTTCCGGCCAATGCAGGGTAGTCTCTTGAAGGGGGTGATTCCTTTGACTCGTGAAGACACCCCAGATGTTGAACACTCATGCATTGGTTGTTCAGTGGTAGAATTCTCGCCTGCCACGCGGGAGACCGGGGTCCGATTCCCGGCCAATGCAGCGCAGTCTTTTGAATTTGTTGCGTTCCCTGAAAATCTAAATAGGGAAGAGGCTCGGAGACCCCGAAGAACAAGAGCAGCAGTTTCTGTAGTGTAGTGGTTATCACGTTCGCCTCACACGCGGAAGGTCCCTGGTTCGAAACCGGGCGGAAACAGGCTTGGTTGAGACCGAGGCCCTTGACAGCAGAAGCATTCTTTCTGACTGCTCTCTGTCCATTGCGTGACCTGTTGCACTCTCCAATGAAAGCCTGTTCCATATCCATCTGTTCCATCAATGGTTCATCTGTAGATATAGTGGACAGCTTCAAATTCCTGGGTGTACACATCACAAACACACTCACATGGTCTCTAAACACCAAAGGTATCCTTAAGAAAGCGCAGCAGCGATTGTACTTTCTGA
>NC_139698.1:58625691-58730691 GCF_964188405.1 Protomyctophum parallelum | reverse complement strand
TTTTTGTGCACATACCTTTAGGCACTTCAAGTAGGCCAGCGTTGGAGGACCTGAGGGGGCGGCTAGGGACATATCTAGGTAGGCAGTCACGGAGGTACGGAGGTGCGAGACCATTGAGAGCTTTATAGACAAGTAACAGAATTTTAAAGTCAATCCTGAAAACAACCGGAAGCCAGTGCAGTGATGCCAAAACTGGAGTAATATGTTCTCTCATCCTAGTTCTAGTTAAAACTCTGGCTGCTGCATTTTGGACAAGTTGTAATCTGTCAGTCGCTTTCTTAGGGAGTCCTGAAAAGAGTGCATTGCAGTAGTCAAGCCGAGAAAAAACAAAGGCGTGGATTAGCGTTTTTGCATCGTCCAAGGACAAATAGGATCTGATCCGTGCAATATTTCTAAGGTGAAAAAAAGCAATCTTGGTAACATGATTAATGTGTGAATTAAAATTCAATTCAGAATCAATAATAACCCCCAGGTTCTTTACTGTACTGTTACCTTCTACAGTCAGGTTGCCAAGTCTGCCAATTATTGATTCTCTTTGCTCGCTAGAACCGATTATGAGAACTTCCGTCTTATCCTCATTCAGTTTGAGAAAGTTCTCACTCATCCAACACTTGATGCCAGACAGACAGGTCAACAGCGGGTCCAAAGCACAGGGATCGTCTGGGGCCACAGAAAGATATAGTTGGGTATCATCAGCATAGAAATGAAAATTGACACCGTGATTGGTAATGAGTTCACCCAATGGCAGAATGTACAAGGAGAACAGCAGAGGACCAAGAATCGAGCCCTGTGGGACACCAGAACTGATGTCGTGTTTGTCTGAGTCAAACTCGGCTAGATTGACAAAGTAACTTCTGTTTGAAAGGTAGGAGGAGAACCAGGACAGGGCCGTACCAGACAGGCCTATCCAGTGCTCCAGACGCTGTATTAAAATTGAATGATCAATCGTGTCAAATGCAGCCGTTAAATCTAACAGTAGGAGAACGGATACATGTTTCTTGTCAGCAGACACCCTAAGATCATTCATTACTTTTACAAGGGCAGTTTCTGTGCTATGATTTTTCCTAAAGCCAGATTGGAATTTGTTGTGCACATCATTGCTCTGTAGAAATACGTCCAATTGATGAGAGATGCATTTCTCCAAAACCTTGCCCAGAAAGGGCAGATTCGAAATGGGTCGATAGTTACCCAAAACAGAGGGATCCAGATTATGTTTCTTTAGTAGGGGCCTGACTACGGCCGTCTTCAGAGAGTCTGGGAAGACGCCTGTCTGTAGAGAGCTGTTTACTATTTTTAGGATATCTCCAATCACACTGTCTAAGACCTCTTTGAGAAAGGTGGTGGGAATTGTATCCAATGAACAGGAGGAAGATGTCATCTGTGATATGGTTTTGCGGAGTTCGTCTTCATCAATTGCGCAAAACGATAATAGGCTCCCCCTGGAGAGATCTACCCTGGGACCGTTAGCTGCTGTTTGAAGGTTTGCACTAGCAACAGCACCATTCAAAATATCAGCTCTAATGTTAAAGATTTTGTTATCAAAAAAGCATGCAAACTCATTACACTTAGCTTTAGAGGCCGGGAATGACTGCTTGTAGGACTGGGGGGGGTTTAGAAGTCGATCAATGGTAGAGAATAGGACTCTGGCATTTGTCTTGTTCTCGTTAATAATGCCAGAGAAATATGCCTGCCTTGCTAGACGCAGGGCTTTGTTATAGGCGACTGTTGACTTTTTAAGAATCTCTAGGTGGGTGGTGAGTTTATTTTTTCTCCAAGCTCGCTCAGCTCTACGACATTCTTGCTTCAGTGAGCGTGTATGCTCATTTAACCAGGGCGTTACTCTGGTGTTATGTTTCTTTTTTGTTTTCAAAGGAGCCACTATATCAAGAGCTGACTCTAGTTTAAGATTAAAAATTTGAACCAGATCATTTACTGGGGGAGTATCGGGCAGGGGGGGGCCCAGATGACGAGGGAACTCGTCAGCTGCAGAAGAGCTAAAAAAGCGCTTTGTTATGGTATATTCTGTGATGTTTTCCTCTAGATCAGAGGCAGTCATATTAAAACACAGCAAATAGTGGTCTGATAGCTCAGGCCTTTCAATAGTCCTTTCCACAGTGATGTTCACCCCTCTAGAAATCACCAGGTCCAGAGTGTGCCCATGTTTATGTGTAGGCCCAACAACATGTTGGATAAACTCAAAGGAATGCAATAACTCTAAGAAACCCATAGCCACAGCATCTGTAGCATCATCCAGGTGCAGATTAAGATCACCTGTGATAAGAGTTCTGTCATAGTTAGTGGAGCAGATAGATAAAAGTTCTGATATTTCTGTTAGAAATATTGCTTTACTGCATTTTGGAGGGCGATAAATGCTAATCATTGGCATGGAGGATTTACCAAGTAATATAGTGGCCTGGTATTCAAAGGATGTAAAGCTACCCAGGGTCAGAGCCTTGAATTTTAATGTGTCTGAAAAAATTATTGCCAGTCCACCTCCTTTCTTAGCCTCACGAACAGAGTGAATAAAACTGTAGTTTGGGGGACAGGCTGGCGCTAGGAGAAAAGCTCCATCCGAGCCAAGCCATGTCTCTGTTAGAAAGATTATATCTAGCTTCTCTTTACAGATTATATCATTTACGGAGGAGGACTTTTTTGTTAGTGACCTGATGTTAAACAAGGCAAGGTTAAGCTTTTTATCACATTTAGTGGGAGGAGTCTCGGGTCTACAGGGAATATGAATGAGATTTGATGGGGTGACTGTGCGGATGAAATTAACTGAAGGTAGTCTTGTCCTAGTGAGGACATGGATGGATAGCGGACAGGAGATGGAAATAGAATCAGCATGACTCAAAGGGAGATGCTCATGGTTATTGCAATTGTTATTAGTACAATTTGTGCATGAAGCGGCGGGATCCATATAGTTAGGGGTAGAGGTTGGAGAGGGAAGTAGGACAGTCGGATCGAGCCGCGCAATATATCAATGATTAAAAGCAATGTGTTTAATATAATTGTCCCGCAGTAATCTACTGCCATCACTATTTAGGTGCACACCATCATTCCTGTACAGGCTATGGATGCGCCAAAAGTAGTCAAAGTTGGAGATGAAATCGTATCCTAGAGCAGCACAGAAACCATGCAGCCAGAGATGAAAGCTGTAAAGTCGGCTAAACTGTTCGATTTTATTGGAGAGTGTTGGGATGGGGCCTGACACAATGCAGCGTTTCCCCAGGCTTTCTACTGTAGCACATAGCAGTTCTAGGTCAGTGCGCATTTTGGTGGAACGGCCACCAGCTCTGACGTCATTTGTAGCCACATGTGTGATGATAATAGAGGCGGTGGGGTAAAGATTGATAACAGCTGGGACAAGCGCAATCATATCAACTATCTTACCCCCGGAGAGACAAAAAGTGACGGCGCGTGGTAGAATTGTGTGCCTAACTAAAGAATCTCCAAGGATGATTATGTCAGGGTTGTTGTTGTATTTGTTATTATTGTAACACGCAAGTTTCTTGGAGTAGCGGGCTAGCACGCTAGCATGATTAGCATTTGACCCAGAGGGGCCAGCAGAACGATCCTCGGGACTGGAGGTGGCTAATATGGTATTATTGATTGAAGGGAGTTCTACCAAAGTATCCGCCGCAGCATGGAGGAGTGCAACAGTTTCTCCAGTACGTGGAAAGTTATGTGTAACCGGTGAAGTGGCGGTCACAGGTTGCAAGGAGGAGAGACGGGGGCGCTTTACCTCTGGTGAAGCCGTTTGCGACACGGGAGAAGCGGTGGGCAGAGCGGGGCTAGCTGGGCGCTTTCTACAGCCTGAGCGCTCGGGAGCTGGCGTGGAGTTTCCTCGGCCAGGGACCGCTCGCTGAACCAGAGGAGGCAACGGTGAGAGGATTGACTCTTGGGGACGATTTGCCAGAGGGGAGGAAAAGTTTGTAAAAGTTGAGTCCAGACTTGCGTCAAATAGGGGAAGCGACGCTTTTAAGCCTTTTTTGCCTTTTTTGAGGCGGCCTTTCTTCACTACTGTTGCCCAGGACGGTGAAGGTTCCAGCACGGGGGCAGGCGGGACAGTGGCCGCGGATGAGGACTGCAGGGCGGCTCCATTTTCCACGCTGGCCAGCCGGGAACACAGCGCGGTCTTCCTTTGAAGTAGTCCCTCGATTTGATGCTCGATAGAGCGAAGCTCACCCTCGAGCGCCGCAATCTCCGTTCGGGGTGCCATTGGATCTGTTAAATAAGAGAAGACCACAACCAGCGACCGGAACAAAAGAAAGAAGCAGGGACAGAGCAGTGACGAACGGCTGTAGGACAGATGGATAGCCGGGAGCGGGACTTACACACACAGGCTCTTTCCAGAGCCCGCAGCGTTGAGACAGCAAACAACAGTAGCTGAGTAGAGTACAGGAACGAGTCTTACCATCGGGGACCCCAGAGGGGTCCGCTGCGGGTGAATCGTCTCTGGTAAGTTTTTCTAGTCGGCGTTGGTTTCCATTGTAGAAAAGTTGTCTTCGCACAAAACCAGGAGAGCTTGCTCTGTCTGCTTGCTCTGTGTAGTGGTTATCACGTTCGCCTCACACGCGAAAGGTCCCCGGTTCGAAACCGGGCGGAAACAGGCTTGGTTGAGACCGAGGCCCTTGACAGCAGAAGCATTCTCTCTGACTGCTCTCTGTCCATTGCGTGACCTGTTGCACTCTCCAATGAAAGCCTGTTGCGTTACAGGTGAGTCGGCGCAATCCTGAGTTTTGAAGGGCCACAGCTTGCAATTTAATGACAATAGCTTTGCACTGATGACGCACGGGTGGCCGGCGGGTGACTGCTGTGGGGCACGTGTTTCCTCGTTAGTATAGTGGTGAGTATCCCCGCCTGTCACGCGGGAGACCGGGGTTCGATTTCCCGACGGGGAGGCAATTGCTTTTTTTTGCCGTGAGAGGCAGCCTAACCCTAACCCTAACCCCACGCTTTCCGGCCAATGCAGGGTAGTCTATTGAAGGGGGTGATTCCTTTGACTCGTGAAGACACCCCAGATGTTGAACACGCATGCATTGGTGGTTCAGTGGTAGAATTCTCGCCTGCCACGCGGGAGACCCGGGTCCGATTCCCGGCCAATGCAGCGCAGTCTTTTGAATTTGTTGCGTTCCCTGAAAATCTAAATAGGGAAGAGGCTCGGAGACCCCGAAGAACAAGAGCACCAGTTTCCGTAGTGTAGTGGTTATCATGTTTGCCTCACACGCGAAAGGTCCCCGGTTCCAAACCGGGCGGAAACAGGCTTGGTTGAGACCGAGGCCCTTGACAGCAGAAGCATTCTCTCTGACTGCTCTCTGTCCATTGCGTGACCTGTTGCACTCTCCAATGACAGCCTGTTGCGTTACAGGTGAGTCGGTGCAATCCTGAGTTTTGAAGGGCCACAGCTTGCAATTTAATGACAATAGCTTTGCACTGATGACGCACGGGTGGCCGGCGGGTGACTGCTGTGGGGCACGTGTTTCCTCGTTAGTATAGTGGTGAGTATCCCCGCCTGTCACGCAGGAGACCGGGGTTCGATTCCCCGATGGGGAGGCGATTGCTTTGTTTTGCCGTGAGAGGCAGCCTAACCCTAACCCTAACCCCACGCTTTCCGGCCAATGCAGGGTAGTCTCTTGAAGGGGGTGATTCCTTTGACTCGTGAAGACACCGCAGATGTTGAACACGCATGCATTGGTGGTTCAGTGGTAGAATTCTCGCATGCCACGCGGGAGACCCGGGTCCTATTCCCGGCCAATGCAGCGCAGTCTTTTGAATTTGTTGCGTTCCCTGAAAATCTAAATAGGGAAGAGGCTCGGAGACCCCGAAGAACAAGAGCAGCAGTTTCCGTAGTGTAGTGGTTATCACGTTCGCCTCACACGCGAAAGGTCCCCGGTTCGAAACCGGGCGGAAACAGGCTTGGTTGAGACTGAGGCCCTTGACAGCAGAAGCATTCTCTCTGACTGCTCTCTGTCCATTACGTGACCTGTTGCACTCTCCAATGAAAGCCTGTTGCGTTACAGGTGAGTCGGCGCAATCCTGTGTTTTGAAGGGCCACAGCTTGCAATTTAATGACAATAGCTTTGCACTGATGACGCACGGGTGGCCGGCGGGTGACTGCTGTGGGGCACGTGTTTCCTCGTTAGTATAGTGGTGAGTATCCCCAGCTGTCACGCTGGAGACTGGGGTTCGATTCCCCGACGGGGAGGCAATTGCTTTTTTTTGCCGTGAGAGGCAGCCTAACCCTAACCCCACGCTTTCCGGCCAATGCAGGGTAGTCTCTTGAAGGGGGTGATTCCTTTGACTCGTGAAGACACCCCAGATGTTGAACACGCATGCATTGGTCGTTCAGTGGTAGAATTCTCGCCTGCCACGCGGGAGACCCAGGTCCGATTCCCGGCCAATGCAGCGCAGTCTTTTGAATTTGTTGCGTTCCCTGAAAATCTAAATAGGGAAGAGGCTCGGAGACCCCTAAGAACAAGAGCAGCAGTTTCCGTAGTGTAGTCGTTATCACGTTCGCCTCACACGCGAAAGGTCCCCGGTTCAAAACCGGGCGGAAACAGGCTTGGTTGAGACCGAGGCCCTTGACAGCAGAAGCATTCTCTCTGACTGCTCTCTGTCCATTACGTGACCTGTTGCACTCTCCAATGAAAGCCTGTTGCGTTACAGGTGAGTCGGCGCAATCCTGAGTTTTGAAGGGCCACAGCTTGCAATTTAATGACAATAGCTTTGCACTGATGACGCACGGGTGGCCGGCGGGTGACTGCTGTGGGGCACGTGTTTCCTCGTTAGTATAGTGGTGAGTATCCCCGCCTGTCACGCGGGAGACCGCGGTTCGATTCCCAGACGGGGAGTCGATTGCTTTGTTTTGCCGTGAGAGGCAGCCTAACCCTAACCCCACGCTTTCCGGCCAATGCAGGGTAGTCACTTGAAGGGGGTGATTCCTTTGACTCGTGAAGACACCCCAGATGTTGAACACGTATGCATTGGTGGTTCAGTGGTAGAATTCTCGCCTGCCACGCGGGAGACCCGGGTCCGATTCCCGGCCAATGCAGCGCAGTCTTTTGAATTTGTTGCGTTCCCTGAAAATCTAAATAGGGAAGAGGCTCGGAGACCCCTAAGAACAAGAGCAGCAGTTTCCGTAGTGTAGTGGTTATCACGTTCGCCTCACACGCGAAAGGTCCCCGGTTCAAAACCGGGCGGAAACAGGCTTGGTTGAGACCGAGGCCCTTGACAGCAGAAGCATTCTCTCTGACTGCTCTCTGTCCATTACGTGACCTGTTGCACTCTCCAATGAAAGCCTGTTGCGTTACAGGTGAGTCGGCGCAATCCTGAGTTTTGAAGGGCCACAGCTTGCAATTTAATGACAATAGCTTTGCACTGATGACGCACGGGTGGCCGGCGGGTGACTGCTGTGGGGCACGTGTTTCCTCGTTAGTATAGTGGTGAGTATCCCCGCCTGTCACGCGGGAGACCGCGGTTCGATTCCCCGACGGGGAGTCGATTGCTTTGTTTTGCCGTGAGAGGCAGCCTAACCCTAACCCCACGCTTTCCGGCCAATGCAGGGTAGTCACTTGAAGGGGGTGATTCCTTTGACTCGTGAAGACACCCCAGATGTTGAACACGTATGCATTGGTGGTTCAGTGGTAGAATTCTCGCCTGCCACGCGGGAGACCCGGGTCCGATTCCCGGCCAATGCAGCGCAGTCTTTTGAATTTGTTGCGTTCCCTGAAAATCTAAATAGGGAAGAGGCTCGGAGACCCCGAAGAACAAGAGCAGCTTTTTCTGTAGTGTAGTGGTTATCACGTTCGCCTCACACGCGAAAGGTCCCCGGTTCGAAACCTGGCGGAAACAGGCTTGGTTGAGACAGAGGCCCTTGACAGCAGAAGCATTCTCTCTGTCCATTGCGTGACCTGTTGCACTCTCCAATGACAGCCTGTTGCGTTACAGGTGAGTCGGTGCAATCCTGAGTTTTGAAGGGCTACAGCTTGCAATTTAATGACAATAGCTTTGCACTGATGACGCACGGGTGGCCGGCGGGTGACTGCTGTGGGGCACGTGTTTCCTCGTTAGTATAGTGGTGAGTATCCCCGCCTGTCACGCGGGAGACCGGGGTTCTATTCCCCGACGGGGAGGCGATTGCTTTGTTTTGCCAGCCTAACCCTAACCCCACGCTTTCCGGCCAATGCAGGGTAGTCTCTTGAAGGGGGTGATTCCTTTGACTCATGAAGACACCGCAACATAGTTACTGTACCGTAAACAGATAGCAAGACGTTCAGCGGGAGGTATCGCTTCCCTGTAGAAAGTGTCTTGCTTCTGAATGTCTGGAGTCACCCTCGCCAGCAGGAAATCGAACTGTTGGATAGACATTCTAAATTCCTGGTGGAAACGGGTTTCATCCCGACGTAGCTCCCAATAAAGCTGGTGACCGTCACCGAGCCGTTTCCGAACTTGAAAGATCGGATCGACCCACACTCGCCGCCTCCTACGGACCGGAGTCGCCATTTGAATCTCCCTCGCTCGCATTCTCTCCTCCTCCTCCTCCTGCCTCAATCTCCTGGCGACAAGCTCTCTCTGGCGCGTCTCCCTTTCCCTCTTTCTCCTCGCCACCAAGATCGCCAGCACAAGAGCCCTCTTTCTCCTCCAAAAAACCATTTTGTCACCACAAACGAGTTGAAACAACCACCAAGCTACTATAGCTACTGTGTCCCGCAGCTAACAGCGTAAGGACAACAGGCAACACGTGGATTTGTTTCCGCATGTCCTCGCACCGCCCACGCACCGCCCAGATTCCGCAAAGCATTGTGGTAAATTGATGCGACAAACGACAAGACAGAAAACATTGTTTTATCACACAACACACGTTGTCTGATAGGTGTGACTGCGGCCTCAGTGCTTTTAAACCCTTTTCAAGGAAAGGACCATGGCCTTATTTAGTAGGCTACACATAAAGAGCCACAAAACACATTTATTTTTTAGTTAGCCCTTCAGACCTGAACGTGTGATTTAAACAGTAACAGGATATAGCCTATTGTTCTAACATTGCTAAAACGAAAATATGTTGTAATGCAAGGAGGAATAACTGATTGATTTATTAACAGTTTGCAGAATTACAGTACATTTAGGAATACAGTACAGTACAAACAATACATTTCAAATTTACAAATAATCTAAAATAGGTCTAGATCTAATTGGGACATATGTAGAATCAATAATGCTTACATTGTAAAAACAATTGTAACAAGTAAGACGCGCAAACGTGGGAAGCGAACGCAGCTCGTGTGTGTGTGGTTGTGTGTGTGTGTGTGTGTGTGTGTGTGTGTGTGTGTGCTACAGCTGCGCCCTGTGTGTGTGTGTGTGTGTGTGTGTGTGTGTGTGCTACAGCTGCGCCCTCTGGTGGCGGGCGGGTGGTGTCACAGCGGGACAGACACACAGACAGACACACAGACATGAGCAGCAGGGTCTCATAGTAAGTGGCTCACTGCGTTCGCAATTAAATGGTATAGTAAATTACATTGTGGTGGGAAGGAAGGAGAAAGTTTCAGTTTGCTTCCGGAAGGGGCCCCATGGCGTTTTGCGGCAGGTTCCCTCACTGGAGGCAAATACATTTAAGAATGATCCCTCCTTGCGTGACAGCTCTGCACCATTGAACCAGATTGTGGTCCACAGCACTGCAAGGCAAGTGGTGTCAAGCAGGGGAGGAGACCATACAGACCGGACTGAAGTCCTTGGAGAATATATTCTCCAATTTGGGAAATACAAAGGTAAAACCTTCAGGTGGACTCTGGAAAACGATGTGGGATACACAGTGCACCTCTTCCAGAGTGTCCAAAAGGAGAAAGCCTCTGGTCACTTTGTGGCAGAAGGGCTCAGAAAGGACAGTCTCATTTCCTTCTTGGAGTACAGTGAGAGATTTGAGGAGATAAGAGGTGAATCCCAATTGGGAGTGTTCACCCTACAAGGTGCGGTACTAGGTAGGATAGGGTAGGGCACTGCACTGGCACTACCCTGTGGAGGTGGCATAGTGCACACGCAGAGGGCATGTCTGTGGATTGAGACAGCGTTCACTGGGCTGAGCTGGGCGGAGCCGAGTGGAGCTGGGCGGAGCCAAGCCGTGCCCAGCTTTCTCGACTGGCGGCCATTGCTGTTTACACGGACTGACTGCAGTGTTGTTAAAAGTAGTTAAAACTACCTTTTTAACCCACGGAATTTACTTTCAAGTAATTTTTGGGGAGTATTTAGTTGTTTAAACTTCATGTATGTGGTCAATTCATCATAAAAGGGCCTATTTAAAAATATCCCACAACGGCGTCGGAGAATTCAGAGAACCGTAGGTCTCGCTTTGGGGGCTGTCACCAGGGAGCTGTACCCGTTTTTACCTCTCCTTTGTCGGCGTGGGCCGGGGCGATTTCCCCCCGTTTCTCCTGCGGGGCGACGTGGTGCCCGTGTGTGATGCGGTTCGTTTCCAGTTGTTTTGTTTCCCCGGGTGTCGGGTGCAGTGTAAATAAAAGCTATTCTATAAAATATCTATTATTACTACGTCGAATCTGATTTGGCTTGAGTCCTGACTCGTTGCAAAGAGTTTCTGAAAGGAAGGATATACCCAACTGCATATAGCCTGCCATACACTTCATAATGATAAATGTTTTTACATTTGGACAGAATACAGACTATCGTCGCATCTGCTGTTTGATTTGTATTAGCAGGCACCGATCAATCACTGATCATATAGGCTAAGTTTATTGCTATAATGTCATTTAATATAGGTATACTTTTACATTTAAACAACCACATATAGGCCTATAGCCTATACCTACTGTAAAGTGAGTATAAACTGTTAATTCAACTGAGGGAAATTAATTAATCAGAATGATACTCTTAATCAGTTAATTACATTTGCATTTACATGAATGAAAAGGTTAAACCAGGCCAACTCTCAGCTCCAAATGGATAGGCTACATTTATCACAATATTATTTTACTGTGTAATCTAACACAAATCTTACAAATGCTGTCACTCAGTTATTTAATTTAGGCAGAAAATATATCACTGAATAGTGTATGCAATTAATGCATTCAAAAGAGCTGAATAAATGTTTTATGGACCCATAGTAGTGATTATTATTTAATAATAATAATAAAACTTTATTTGTATAGCACCTTTCATGACATGAAATGCAGCTCAAAGTGCTTTACAGAGCAATGGAACATTAAAAAACAAGCAGTAATGCAATGCAATACAGTGAGGACATGAATAACAAAAAATAAAAGATCAATTAAAAGCAATGTTGTAGAAGTGGGTCTTGAGCTGTGCTTTAAAAATGTCTACAGAGGCTGCCTGACGAAGGTACAGTGGGAGCATGCCGTCGGCCCGTAGAAGCAAAAAGCTGCTTCCCCGTATTTTTTAGTTGCCATTTCTTTAGGCAAAGCGAGCAGGCCAGCAGTGGAAGACCTTAGGGGGGGGCGGTTTGGGACATATTTAGGCAGGCAGTCATGTAGGTAGGAAGGTGCGAGACCATTGAGAGCTTTATACACAAGTAAAATCATTTTAAAATCAATCCTAAAAACAACCGGAAGCCAGTGCAGTGAAGCCAAAACTGGAGTAATATGTTCTCTCATCTTAGTTCTAGTTAAAACTCTGGCTGCTGCATTTTGGACAAGTTGTAATCTGTCAGTTGTTTTCTTAGCCAGTCCTGAAAAAAGTGCATTGCAGTATAAATCAAGCCGAGAAAAAACAAAGGCGTGGATTAGCGTTTTTGCATCGTCCAAAGACAAATAGGCTCTGATTTGTGCAATATTTCTAAGGTGAAAAAAGGCAATCTTGGTAACATGATTAATGTGTTTGTGTGTGATAAATTTAAGTTGTTTTGCCATACCCATTTATTTTGCCATAAATCAGATAGCTTTAAGGTACGGCCATGACAGCAATGGTAGGAAAAAAGATATATAATATATTAATCATATTCGGATATTCGGTTTTCGGGGGGCCAACTGTTTCCTATATTCGGTATTCACTGCAGTTTCGGCCAATAATTTCTCTTTCGGTGCATCCCTAGTTGTATGACTGTATGTATGAGTATGTAAATAGTTCAATTCAACTTTGTAAATACAACATTTATTTATTGTTATTTTGTCTTCGGTATAAAAATAAATGAACATTGAACAAGGATACCGTATCTCAGACTCAATCATGTAATAAATAACGTCAAAATCAAGTAATTCCAGTAGAAAATTAACACAAATAAATACATAAAAAGTACATTCATTGCACATTGGGCCCTGGTGTTCCTGACCCTGCTCCAGACCCCAGTGCAGCTGTACCACTATGGTCTGGTATGGCCTCGGCTAGGCCTGGTGGTGCTGTAGGCCAGCAGTCCGGCTCCGCTCCAGAGACTTCCAGACATGGCAGTCTCACGTGATGGTGCTGCTGTAGGCCCGCCGCTGCAGGCCACCTCCTCACCCGTCTTTGGATACATGCACTCCTAAAGCAGTGGAGAATGAAGGTTTCAGAACCACTGGCTTAACAGGTTATTTGTATGGCAGTAGTGCTACAACTCAAAATTCCCTTATTGTTAAAAAAAAAAGATGGCTTTTGTGCTTGGGTAATAATTATGTTCTGTTGTGGTCCAATGATGACTTTACAACAGGTTGCCATGTCAAACATTAGAACTTGAAGTCAATACACCACATTAACACAATACATAATTTAACACAGATGAAACCATAAGAAGGTTAAAGTATTAAGTGCATTATACTATACATGGAATAAAGCTAAATATAATCTCAATGTAATGATGTTTTAGGCAGACCAGCTGAAGAAATCATGGCATTTCTGAGACTGTTCATGTTTCTGGAATATGCTTCTAAACTTGTATTCTATTGCTAGTTTGATCACTTTCACCTTAAAATAACATTAATTAATAAATGACTGAAAATAGCCACTCTACAAGCTCACAAGTCACAACATGTCGCACTGCAACGTGTTGTGAGCTTGTATATCTTCTATTTTTGGTGTGGACTTTTCTAGTCCTCTATAGCAGTAGTTCTCAAACATTTGACTGAGTGTACCCCAAAATAACTTTAATTCACGGCACGTCTGAATTACTTACACACACAGCCAGACAGACAGACACACATACACACAACGCATGTTTAGTTTAAGCACAACGTCGGTGGATATTTTTTTCTTTGCAAGGAAGCGGGACTCAGGTTGAATCAGATTCGACCATAGACTCGACGTGGTAATAATAATAATAACAATAATATAGTGGCTGTTATTTGTGGTGCACTTAGTTGACATTTGGGGGGGTGGAACGGTTGGGGGCGAGTTGCATGTGGGCTGTGGGTGTCCACAGTGGATTCATGTCATGCACGTGGATCGTTTCGTTCCGTGGGAGGGACGGGGGGGAATCGCTTCGGCCTGTGCCGACCGGGGAGAGGTGGTGGCGGGTGCATGTCCTTGCTGGCAGCCGCCGGGGCGAGACCTGTGGCTCTCTGGATTCTCCGACATCGTTGTGGGATATTTTTGAATGGGCTGTTTTGTGATTGTATGACGTTTAAACAACTGAATACTCCGCTAAAATAACTTTAAAGTAAGTAATTAAGTTATTTCGTTCCGTGGGAGGGACGGGGGGAATCGCTTCGGTCTGTGCCGACCGGGGAGAGGTGGTGGCGGGTGCATGTCCTTGCTGGCAGCCGCCGGGGCGAGACCTGCGGCTCTCTGGATTCTCCGACATCGTTGTGGGATATTTTTGAATGGGCTGTTTTGTGATTGATTGACCGCATGTATGAAGTTTAAACAACTGAATACTCCGCTAAAATAACTTGAAAGTAAGTAATTAAGTTATTTAACTTACTTCCGACATCTTTCTTTTCCTCTTGTTGCTGTCCTCTGCTCTGCTGCGGGCTGGTGGGGAAGGGGTAGAAATGCCGAGAGCCTGCGCAGTACGGCTGCGCCGTGGCGATGTACACTGCACCGAGAGTGTACATCCCCACTGGCCTTTAGAAGCGAGCTCGGGCGGGGAAAAATAGTGTGTGGCCCAGTGCAGTATCAACAGGACACTTTTTGCGCTCTGTGGAATGGGATGCACTGCGGGCGCGGCGCTGTGACGTCATATACCACGAAATACGCACTTCTCAGTGTCTACACTCCCAATTGGGATTCACCTATTGTCTCTCCTCAAATATGAGGCAGAGAGTGCTCCACCACCAGCTGTCTCACCAGAAGACAACCTTGTTGGCTTTGGTGGCAGAGCGAAGGACACCTGGAAGGAAGTGTGGGACAGCAGGGCTGATGGTTTTGCAGCCTTCATTTTGAGCAAGAAGTGTGTGGCTGGGTCCAAAATGTTCAGGTTGCAACAATACCTGCTACAGCAGAAGACCAAAACCCCGGCTCTTCCTGCCACACCTCTGTCTCAGACCCGAACCGCCATTCTTTCTGCCACACCTGCTACACCGTCTCAGTCAACAGGTATGTCAGTGTTAACCCATTTAGGCCTGACGTCGAAATTAAAAAAAAAAATCTTCAGTTTTCTGAAATACCTGTGTTCCTATGTCAGTGATGCTCAATATTTCATGTCAAGGACCCCCAGGAATTATCTGTTTTTGGCCTCCGACCTCCATCTGAAAATATGTTGTTCCAGGGACCCCCCAGAAGCAAAGACTTAAGAGTTAAAAATGTTCGCTCTAAAAGAACATTTTCGCAAAATTTCAAAAACAGCAGATCTACAAGCTTGTTGCTTGTAGATCTGAGCGTATAGCTTCAATAGCTAAATTATAACATAATGCTTAAAACACCAAAAGGCGTTCCCATCCAGAATGGGTTAAACATCCATATAATAAAAACATTTATCCTAATGTAATTTACTGTTTTAATTTACAGACATGGACACTGATGACCTTGATACGGCAATGTTAGCCATTTCCCCCTCCAAATTCATCCTGGGTGAGTTATAAACAATTTGTTGCTTTCCCTGGTTCTGGCAACATATAATGAGCAACTGTGAGAATAAAACTATCTTTTCCTCTCAGATTCACCTGCAGCTACAGTCACAGGATCGCCAACTGAGTCCACAGGC
Organism: Protomyctophum parallelum; assembly: GCF_964188405.1. Lineage (NCBI taxonomy): Eukaryota > Metazoa > Chordata > Actinopteri > Myctophiformes > Myctophidae > Protomyctophum > Protomyctophum parallelum. Next base: position 58,715,618 of record NC_139698.1, on the reverse strand, counting down.
CAAGGTACTTAGCTATGTTTGAATGTTTCCGTTCCTTCAGGAATGCTGGTTCGGTGCTGCTTGCATGGGCAGAGCAGAAGTTTCAGTGGGCGGCTCATCTTCGTCCCCACAGCCGCCAGGCTGCTAAAACAACCTGAACTGGCTGTCGTTAATGCCCCTGCCACCCCACACAGGCACTGTGCAATAGACAAATGTCCCTCTATTAGTTATTTATTATCCAGTTATTTATTGCAGTACTGTTGTTGTTGTGGTGGTTGTTGTTGTCTGCATAGTTGTCTGTATCTTATTATGCTTTCTTTACACAGTACACCCTTTCAAGGCCTCATGATGTCATTCCCACTTCAGGATCTGGTCTCTCTTCCCATGGTGAATATATCCAAATGTACATAATTATTTCATCCTCATTCATCATTTTGGTGATAGTGTTGTAAATTCATATTTATTTTCAAAAGGTCCACCTGCAAGTGTGACGCATCCAGTGATCATCCCCCCAGCAGTTGTTTCCGCAGCCTGCAGTAGAGCAGAAAGACCCTCAAAGTATGCATTTTCATTTTATCATTCAAGTATTATATTTATGTATATATTTTGTATATATTTATGAGCTGTCAACAGTGCAGAGTATTACCATGACATCAGCTCAAAGTAAGTGCACAGACACAGTGGTATAATTATAACACAGAATATCTTGATTATTTTCCATCCAGGCCAGCCATCAACTGACACCCCCCATCTACCCTCCTCCCCAACTTCCTGGCTATGGAAAGGAAGTCAGCACGTGGAACTGTTCATATCAGCAGGGGATCTGGATGAAGACAGAGCTGGAAACCATGGGTCTATGGCCGGGCTGTCCTCCTGTGCGCAACCTCATGAAGATGGTGTCATTGTGGCGTTTACCTCCTCAGCCAGAGTTGATTGACAGTGTCCTGGATCTTCCATCCCCATCATACTTTCAACTCCACCCATTCTTCATCTGGAAGCCAGAAAGTGACATAATGGAGAGGATGAGGAACAACTATAAACTGACATGCATTGTGTGTTGTTCACAGACACAGGTGGTCTCTGCAGGTGTTGGGAGACCTCGTGTCATCGTTGGCCTCACTGGACAGTACTACCTTTTATCATCCCGGCTGTCCTGTAAGGTCTGCAGGAAGAGGTGGTTTGCTGACAACCAACAGTGGCTGTAAAAGCTTCCCAAGAGGTTCACAAACCTGTTGCCAGCAATTATGACCTACAAAAAGGCCATCTGTAAATCTATAATGGATGAACTCAGGCGCACAGGTAATTCACCCAATGACATGGCCAACCAGGTCATGGAGATGGCACAGCTGAAATATGAACGGGCAAACCTGGCATACCTCCTCAGCTGTCAAAACACCACAGATGGAGAGTCAGGAGTTCATGGCCAGAGAACCATCACCGGGTTCTTAAGACAGGAGGCGGTGAAACCAGCACCATTTGGAAAGTATGAGGATTCAAATGGCTGGAACGGAGTCTCTGTCTCTTCAGCTTACCTGACTGACTGCCTCCTGTATGAGTACCAGCGCCAAGAGGGTGTTATGCAGAAGCTCCTGCAGGGCACCTTTGGGCAGTCTCTCCGGTCAGATCACACCCGTAAAGTGGCAAGGAAGGTCAACTTTACATCGGGCACGATGTCATCCTATGCCGTGATGAATGAAAACTGGTTGATCCTTTCCTGGGTGATGGTCCAGTCTGAGACAGACAAGTCTCTGGAGCCCATGTACAAGGGGTTAGGGGACCGCTACACAATGGCAGAGATTGAGAAGGCACGGTACCAGTGTGTAGACAGGTAAGAAACGACTTGCTTATTTTCTATGTACTATTTTAACAGATTTTAATCTAGTGTATATACATTGAATAATGGCATTACTGTGACTCAAATATAGTAGACAGTTGTTCATATGAATGCATTTTTCCAGGGACTGCTGTGCGGCCTTTAGAGTGGCAGAATCCCATGCAGGAGAGCATACATACTGGGAGGCATGGCAGACAACAGATGCCATTGTTGCTCAGGCCACTTCGGGATACCTGCTGAATACATGTGCATCAAGGTCACAGTACAATGACCTGTTCCATTGTATGAGGCGGCTTCTCCGTGAGTGTGTCACGGAGCATCACGCCCTTTACAACTCCTTCGACCAGTTCTTGTCTGCTGCCTTTTCTGTGGTGGATCAGGAGGACCTGGAGAATTTGAAGAAGGCCTACGTGTTCTGTGAAATACAGCCTCCCAACCCCATTAAGCTGCACATCCGTGAATACTGCAGGAACCAGATTCCACAGCCTGGGGAGCTTATCCATAGAGTTGAGGGAGTTTTCCATCATTTCTATCTTGCTAAAGACCCCAATGATGTTCCTCTCTTTAAGCCCTCTATGCTCAAGATCTGGCGGATTCAGCGTTTCCACATCCTGCGGGGGTGCCTTAGTGATCCGGAGCTGGCAGCTGGGATCATGTACAGGTACAGCTGTTATGGATAAACTTGCCTGTATTAGATTATTTCAGTACTGTAATGTATATATTTTAAATTATTATATTTATATAATGCTGTACTGTGTGCAAGAATGTTAATAAAGTTTTCAATCAATCAGGTATGGTGGAACACGTCAGCTGAACCATGTCCAGGGGGAGGGGGCTAAGGTTCCAGTCTGGATCCCCGTCAGAGGAACATCCCAGCAGGAGGGGTACCACTTCCACCAGGCTCAGTTTGTGACTGGAACGCGGGTGTCATCAGAGCTGTTTCAAGCCCAGGGGATGACAGGGATGGCCCGCTGGAACTTTCAGCGTCTGGTCGACCTGAAGCAGCCAGGTGTTCGGCTTCCAGCGGCATTTGATCCACTGCTTATTGCAGACCTCAACACAGTCTCCAAACGGGTGTTGGGGGATGAGAAGTATCCTGCCCTTCACCTTTCCAGCAGAGACACCGGGGAGAGGTTTGGTCTAAATTATGTGGAGCCTGGATGCCGCCCAGTTCCTCTAGACTGGGAAAAGCACAAAAGCACGACAAGGCAAGGAAATCCACCTCCCTCAGCTCAGCCTCCCTCAGCTCAGCCAGAAGTGACTCCAAGTAGTGCATCAGAGCCTCTCACAGAGCCAGGTAAACATAGTATAGTAAGTATGTAAGTATTCAAAGTATGTAAAAAGGTAGTGCAAAAACATTGTGACATTCCTGGTATAACAAAAGCAACATAAAATTAAATGAATTGTTAGCCTGAATTGTTTTTTACTTAAAAAAAAGTGCGTGGTCAGATATAGGCTTTAATAATTAGTATCTATTACTTATTTAAATCTTGTTCTTATTTCTGTTGTAGAAACTACTGGGATGTCACCACCTCAGCCTCCCTCAGATGATCCTTCCTCATCTCAGTCTCCACCAGTTCAGCCTCCCTCCTCTTCTTCACTCCAGCTGTACCGGTTCCCTGCATTCCCTCCTGCTGCTAAAGAAGAAGTGGCTCCAAGTACTGCATCAGAGACAGGTACACTTTTTTTTTTCTTTATGTTCTGTTTATTCATTTTTTGTTTTTTACAAAATATAAGTAGGCTACATTCAGAAATAAAAACAGAGTGACAAATACAAAAATAAACTAAAACACACACAATAAAAAAACTCCAAATCAAGACAACCAAAGAACATTCAAAGCACAACAAAACAATAATAACAATATATAAAAAATGAAATAAAAACTCCAATATAGTCAATATTCATAGATCATGGTCACAAACATTGTCCAGACAAGACAGGTTGGGCTGTCAGGCGACAGTTATACAGGTTCAATCGGGGGCACAAGTGTAAGGCGTTCAACATGAGATAGAAAAGGCACTCCAATTTAGTCAATATACAAAGCAGATCTCGTTCACAAACATCATCCATGCAAGACAGGTTGGCAAGTCAGGCGACAGTTAATCAGGTTCAATCAGGTTCAATCGGGGGCACAAGTGTAAGGCGGTCAACATGAGACAGAAAAGGCTGCCATGTTTTACTGAATTTGGAGATTGAGCCACCCAATGTATATTTAATTTTTTCCAATTTAAAAAAATGCAGTATGTCCGATATCCAACGGGAATGTGAAGGGGGGTATGTTTTTTTCCAATACATGAGAATAAGACGTCTTGCCAGAAGCGTCACAAAAGCGACAAGGTCAGATTGATATTTAGGCAGGGGGATAGTATCAGGAAGGTCGCCAAATAGGGAATTAATAGGGGATGGCTCTATGGGAAACTGTAACACATCTGAAATAGTATCAAATATAGATGACCAAAAAGACTGTAAGGCTGGACAGGTCCAAAACATACGTATGAAGAAGATTAGCTGGAGCCTGGTGGCATATATCGCACGTTGGATCAACACTATCATAGATCCTGGCTAACCGAACCTTGGTCCAGTACACCCGGTGGAGAAATTTACATTGCAACACCCCATGTTTAGCACATATTGATGAAGAATGAACTCGACCCATAATGATGAGACAGGCACACTTTGTGACACATTGTGACATTCCTGGTATAACAAAGGCAACATATACAATTACATGAATTGTTAACCTTGATTGTTTTTTACTTAAAAAAAAGTGCGTGGTCAGATATGGGCTTTAATAATTAGTATCTATTACTTATTTAAATCTTGTTCTTATTTCTGTTGGGATGTCACGACCTCAGCCTCAGTCTCCACCAGTTCAGCCTCCACCAGTTCAGCCTCCCTCCTCTTCTTCACTCCAGCTGTACCGGTTCCCTGCATTCCCTCCTGCTGCTAAAGAAGAAGTGGCTCCAAGTAGGCCTACTGCGTCAGAGACAGGTACACATAATACAAATACATAAAAAGTAGTGCAAAAAACATTGTGACATTCCTGGTATAACAAAGGCGACATAATAATTAAAATGTGCTTGATCACATATGTGACCAGTGCCAGTGATTTAATATACAAGGGGGACATGGTCATTTTTCAGTTCTTTACATATTATGAAACTGCACACTGTATCCTTTCATATGATGTATTGGTCATTGAAATTGGGGGGGAAATGAAGAAGATATGACCATTTGAAACTTGTTGAACCAGAAATGTCAAATTGGAGAATTCCCCCTTCAAAGATATCAGCAGTGATCTGTGCCTTTAGGGGGCGCTGTTTTCCCTTCATTACTCCCTTTAGTCAACAAGCAGTGTTGCCATGTCTGCTTATTATAATTAGTTGGCCTTGTTTCTAAAGAAAAATAATGCATAGGCCTACTGTACCAATAAGTCTTCACAATTAGAGAATGTTGTTATAATTGATAGTTTGCCTGTTATCTCTCCTTTTTTAAATAGGCTACTGCATTTATTTGGCATTTTGTAGTATGAAAAAAGGGCAAAAACAGTGGCAGATAATTTAGGCTTATGTAAATGGTCCAGATGAGTACAAATAAGATAGCTATATTAGCCTGTTATTATTATTATTATTTGTCTGCAGAACCCCCATCTGAAAATAATGTATGCCAGGGACAAGATTGTTTTTTAAGTGGTGCAACCACTTCTACATCCAGCTTACAATGTCCGTGTGCCTGTTTGTGTGTGTGTGTCTACCCCTGTGCGAGCATGAGTGGTGTGCGCATGCGTGAAATTGGAACGAGAGAAGTATGTGACATGGCTGCCACCTGCTGGACGTAAACGATACAGAGAAGAAATTGAAACGATACAGAGAAGAAATTGGAACGATACAAATTGGAACGATACAGAGAAGAAATTGGAATGATACAAATTGGAATGATACAGAGAAGAAATTGTACATAATAGTACATATCGCGCTATATTACATATCGATGTGATCTGCGTTATTATGACCTTAATTTTCATGGCAGGTACATTCCAAAGTAACTAATAATAGCCACGTTATGGTGACATAATGTTACAATGTTTTCAATGTTTACGTTGTGTTCTTCTTCTGCTATTGGAAAAACGAAGCCATTTCAACATGTTCCATTGTTCTGATTCACCAGTGCCCCCATCTGGAACATTAGCTTTAGGAGGACCGAAAATGAACACACTTTTTACAAAATACGATGGTTAATACTTCTTTCTCTGCTAGTTCTGTTAGCCAGTTAGTACAAGACTAGTATTATCTTCAAAAACGATTGTGTACAAAAAGCGGAACTTTAGTGGAATTTGCATACTTTAAGAGGAAAGCTCTATTTTCTGGTTAGCATTGGTTAATCCAATCGTTAAAACATTACACATAGTGACATGTTTAAGCAATTAGAACGACCCAATGACACTAAAACGAATTTCTGATGGAATAAAAACATTCTTTAACATTCCAACTGTGTTAATGTGGCTAAAAACGAAAACCACAAAAAAAATATATATATATATTTTGTACTATAGTGAAGTTATGCTATTGCCGACTTGTGGTTCAAATCACTGGCACTGGTCACATATAGGCTTTAAATGTTAATCTTGTTCTTATTTCTCTTGCAGAAACTACTTGGATGTCACCTGCACCGTTGCCAATGCAGGCTTCACCGAGAAGTGCTCGCACTGGACGAGTGCATACTGGTGGGAGAGTGTTTGTCTTGCACCATAAGCGTTGGACATCCCCTATGAAGGAGGCAATCAACAACTTGCTGAACAAACATCGGGGACAGAAGGACATGTTGTCACGTGTGGACCAGGAATATGCTGCTGTTGTTAATAACTCTGCAACTGACCCAAACAGCATGTTCCACCCAACAACAAAACTACATATTTCAGAGTACTTGAAGCACAGGGCCATGCTGCTGAACACCAGCTCCTCAATAAACACCAGCCTAGAGAATCTCCAGGAGAGACAGCAGCTATGTCACTCTTTGACAGAGGGCAGTAGGGTGCCTGTTGTTCCCTTGCCTCCAGCTGTTTTTAATCCACCTGAACCTGCTGCAACCACGCCACTAACAGAGGCCTCCATTGAGGGTATGGTGTTAAGAATCATGGAGAGGCAGCAGCAGCACCAACAACAACAGCAGCAGCCCAAAAAACGTGTCTGTCCTGTGGTCAGCCGAAGTCCAGGTATGAAAATGACGGCTCCTCCATCCACTACTTCTACCAGCTAGGCAGTGTTCGCTACTTTTACTGCTCCGCTAAGGTGTACAAAGCCTACGGTGCTGAGGGTCTCACAAATCCAAGAATGCCCTTTATAGACTTTGCAGAGACAAAATTCTTTCAGCAGGAACTGGAGAATGCAAGGGTGAAAAAGAGGAAACGGTCAGACTCCCAGGAACCCACACGGCCAGACTCCCAGGAACCCACACGGTCAGAGTCCCAGCAACCCACACAGTCATACTCCCAGAAACCCACAGGGCGTTTGTGCCGTTAGTGCCGCAAGCCACTGAAGCAGGGCCCAGACAGTCCTCATGTGCACACAGGCTTCCCTGGTGTAGTGGGGAAGTACATATACTGCCCAGCCAAGGTCCTTTCCCTGTACAAAGACCAGGGCATCCAAGGAGATGACCTGGAAAGACTTCAAGGAGTCTGTTTTTTACGCAACAGAAAAACAGAGGTGGGAGGTGGAAAAGAGGAAATGAGTGTTCTATACCAGTGGTTCCCAAACTTTTCATGCCAAGACCCGAAAAAGAGTTTAGACGTCTGCCCAGGACCCAAACTAGTCAATATACAAGATCTACAAGCTTGCAACGCTACTTTCATTAGTTATTCATTGTATATGTATTATACCATTATTCTCACCGTCCCTCCTCATTGATGAGACATAATCTACTCAAAGCCATACGTGTCTCCATAGCTCTGGTGTCCAAAGACCAATCAGCCCAGCGATGCACGATACATTTGCACTATATATTGCATCCCACAGTTTTGTGCTATTTTATATATGTTCTAGTATTATTTATCTTTATCTTTGTATGTATATATTTATGTGTGTGTGTGTTTTGTTAGTTTGTTTAAAATAAAGACTACATATGAATACACTTATCCCGAGGTTCAAGGTTCTTTATTGTTACATCTTACATACTGTGTGCACATAGTAAAAATAATGTGTTTTCCGAGCTCTATGTTCAACAGCAGTAGATGGGGAAGATGAAGAGAAGAGTAATTTCAACAGAAATGTGTTGTTGCTGTGAATTAATGAATTTTTATTTTCGTGTCTTTAAGACCCATTCCTTACAGGATTATAAGACACCAACAACATAAATAAACAATATCACGTTCACTTCCCACACAGAAGTTACACAAAGTATTTGATCAAAACAAAAACAGAAATAAGCATTATCATAAAATACATCACATATAAGTTTTCTTTGTCCGTATGTCCCAAGCTTTCTCTATATATTCTGCTAATGCAAATATCTTATGTTCGAAAATCCATCTCAGTCGCTCTGCGTTTTCTCCGGGGATCCTGTGTGTTGTTGCTGTGCTATGATTTATAACAGCCACTAGATGGCATTGAGAATGAGTACTACTGCTAGACGAATGGTTTCCAAACCTTTTCACGTCAAGGACCCCCAAATTGACACTAATTAGCCCGCGGTCCCCCTATTTGAAAACATATGCCAGGGACCCCTTATGGCTCTAGCAGTGATTCTCAATCCGTTTAATTTCAAGGGTCCATTTTGACATGCATTAGTCTACGGACCCCCATTTCTGGCATTTCCCCAATTTATATTGTCAAATCAATGTTTTAATTTAACTATGAGAGTGTACAAATGGAACCATTTGGTTCCATTCTTCATAATCATCATAACTAAATATAAGCAGTATAGAGTAGAAAATCAAGGGCAGAGAAATAAGTCACAGTCACACTGGTACAATTATAACTCAACATATTTTATTATTTTGCATCCAGGTATGCCATTACCAGGCAGTTAACTGATCAATAACTAACTTTAACTATGGATACATCTTCCATGAGGGGGAATCGAACTCCAGTCTCCAAATCCCCTACAAAGAAAAGTGAAACATTCTGATTGGGTGAAAAAGATGGCAAAACTGCCTGGCAACAAAGGCAAGCCTTCGTTTCATTGGCTGTCCGGCTGTGCCGGCTATCCGCGACCGGCCCCAGCCTTGGCAGAGGATGGATTATGTCCACAGGCACAGAATATGCCTCTTGTGGTAACTCGCCAGTGGAGTGAGCTAGTGTTGAAGTTTCTGTACTGGAATTTGGCACCTAAAACCTCAACTGGCAGCGGTGGGATTCGAACCCACGCCTCCGGGGGAGACTGTGATCTGAACGCAGCGCCTTAGACCACTCGGCCACGCTACCACAATATGTGAAGAAGTACTTAATAGTTAATAGTTTGTTGATGACTTTCAATACAAGCCATGTTTCCAACTCATCCTATTTTTCTATCGTTTGTGAAGTGAGTCGTAAATCATGATTTAAATAGCTTGTTCATGTTCTAATACATGTGTATAAGGCATATTTATAAAGCAGTGTTGGCATTTGAGGCCACAACTCCATAAAGACATAAACTACATGTATTTGCCATCAATAGGAAACATCATGAAATTGGAACGATAGCAGATTGATGTTGTGGTTAGTAAGTGCTGAGAACTAGAATACATGATTTGCCAATAGAGACAGGAGAGGATGGTTTCGATCAATCGACCTCTGGGTTATGGGCCCAGCACGCTTCCGCTGCGCCACTCTGCTCTGAGCTATCATGCAAGATGGAAATGGAACCTACAATCTCTATAGATTAGGTATTTATGCAGTGCAAATTGTTAGCCAATTGTACAGAATGTATTCACACTTTTCCCCGCCAACGCACTGGGGACAGAGTCGTGTGTGCGGCCCATCCGGTGGGATGCTACCACGGATGTAGCGTCACACTGTTTACACTTTACACGCTTGCATGACCAGACTGTCGCCTCCCACTGTCCCACCCACATTCACAATAACGAATAGTAAACAACACTGACATTCATTGATTGATTGATTTAGGTACATTTCACATGAAACCTAGGGTGGCCAGACACTCAGCACATAACGATAAGACGTACAGGTCTGACCAACTCTTAAATGCAAAAAGCACTGTTTGATTTTACACTTGAGCGGCTCTGAGAGGCTGCTGTAGTGTTGCCATGTCTGTTTATTATAAGCGGCTTCTTTTTCTGTAAAGTTGCTTGTAAATATTGGTAGTTGTACTAGTTGCTTTTTTTGTTTCTAAAGTGGTTATTTGGGCTTTTCTCCTAATGTTGTTTAAACCAGTGATCCTCACACAGCACATTCCCATGTCAAGGATCCCCAGATGAATGCATTTGCCCAACTAAGGACGGCTAATCCAAAAATGTAATTATTTTTTTCCAAGATTACTTTTGAAAATAGCAGATCTATACCAGCTCACAATGCATCACATTCATTCATTAAAACTATGAACTCTGACTGCAGGGGGATATATAATGATCATTATACCAATGTGCAAGAAAATATTTAAAAAGAAGGAAGAACTTATAACTACTATATTTGTGGACAATCAAAATATGTTTTTTATTTTATTGTGGTGTCATTAAAATTAATCTGGATATGGCAGACTCACTATCTAGAAAATAAAAACATGGCACTTTATTTAAAATAGGTTACAGACCCCTGTTATATGCGCTTCTTTTGGGATTATTTTTATATACCTATTTACTTGTTTCTATGAGACATGGCAACAGCGCTCTTCACTTTTGCTTTCTTAATAAAATGTTGAGATTAGAAACGGCCATAATTCTTTCATTTCTCAACCTTTCAAAAAAATAAAAACATCTCCATAATCCTTGGGAAGTTTGCTTTCATACGCTGTATCACACCCGATTCAAGTCTTCTTCAATAAAATGCTACGAGCGAAGACCATATACCATCGGGGCCACAGCATTACAGCACACATTCAACTCATTCCTTCATCATGACTCATGACTCATGAATAAAATATAATAAACGTTATTTTCCCATGTGCTTGTGCAGAGATAGATTAAAAAAACAAATATGCCAAAAAGAAAGACTTCATTTAATGAGGAATGGATCAATGAACTAGAGTTCATAAAGAAAAGTCGGATTGACAGTTTCCATGCATTTTGCACTTTGTGTAGAACGGATATTGACATCAGCAGCAAAGGTAAAGGCTCCATTGAACGGCATGCACTGACAGATAAACACAAGGCAAATGTGAAGAGTGCAGGAGCATCAAGCCTTTCAGTATTTTACCACCCTAACACCTATTGAGAACAGACTAACAGCAGCCGGGAATGTGGGATGGGGTGGGAGGGAAGCCTCTTCCCCGTGGGGGCGAGGCTTCCCTCCTCGTCACCTCCCGCGACCCCTCCCCTTGTGCAACCGGAACTGCCGCACACACAATCGCAATGCATTATGGGCTGTATGAAAAGTGTGAATAGTCAAGTGAAACCTGAGGGTAGACATCCATTACGAGCAAAGTGATATTACGGTGAATTCATCTCCAGAGATGATTGACTTTCTTTCTCGCCGCCCTAGTGGCCAAATAGTCTGGGAACTCAGATTAGTTCCTTCTGATTTAGCTCTTGGGCATCTGCAGAAGTCCCAGGCATGTGAAACCAAAGTTTGCAAATTTGTGGCAGTGGTGGGATTTGAACCCACGCCTCCAGAGAGACTGGAGCCTAAATCCAGCGCCTTAGACCACTCGGCCACACCACACCTGGTAATACTGTATTCAGCTGATGCCTACTCTTTGCTCTTAACTCAAAGCAGGCAAAGCAGACAAGGCCACAATTGAGGAGGATGTCAGGAAATGTGATTGGTGTTCCCAGAGTTAAACTCTTCAGAAGGAATAGTAGGTCGTCTACAGGCAGTCGCGTATTGTTTAGCTAAACGGCCCTAAACAGCTCCCAATGCATTCTGTATGGTAGTGAAAATTCACTACGGGCGCAATTGCCTTTCCGGCCGCAACGTTGGTGCGGACGGGCCGTGGCGCTGTCCTAAACTTCGCTACCAATGTAATATATGTCTGGCCACAGAGTGGGTGTGGATGGGCCGTGGCGCTGTCCTAAACTTCGCTACCGATGTAATATATATCTGGCCACAGAGTGGGTGTGGATGGGCCGTGGCGCTGTCCTAAACTTCGCTACCGATGTAATATATATCTGGCCACAGAGTGGGTGTGGATGGGCCGTGGCGCTGTTCTGAAGAGTCATTCTTCTCTCATTTATCTGAGTTCCTGTGTTATGATACAGTATGGTTATGATCGCTCGTATTTTTTTCCTGTACGCCACATCCAGAGCTGCAGCAGAAACTGACAGGTGGGTAAAATGCATTGTCTTGACCACAAAAACGCCGACGTGTAAAGACGTGTAACATAATGTGTATACATTGACAGATTATTTTTATTTTGCACGTCTTTGACAGGATGCTAATCGAATTAGCGTGTTAGCATCATCGTAAACAGACTCAATGGCTCAATGGGGCACGGACAGATCACTTTCTGACTTGTCAAAGGAAACGTTTTAATGCTTTAAGCTGTCTTGGGGATTTGGTGAATGTAGTGGATTCGTTTTTAGATCGATCAGGGATCTGTTAATTGTGTACTGTGCTGATTGTTACTGTAAATGGGGCTGAACCCTGCTTAGTAACCAGCAGACAAAATAACAACTCACTGTGCTTTATAGTGGCTTTAGCCTTTAGTTGATTGCCTCATATTGTCTACCATACAACAGTAATAATGTGTGTGATATTGAAATGCAATTTAATTGTCAATATTTATAACACCCAGACAGCTAATGCAGTGTTTTCCAAACTGTGGGTCTCTCACTCAACAGTAAACAAGCCAACATACAGTTTAAGTGTACACTTGAGTTTTGGTGTTTAGTAAGAGTCTATGGGGAGAAATTTGTCTCAAATGTTTTTACAAATGTTCCATGATTTACAAATGTGTATCCAAGATTTACAAATGTTTTTCTATGATTTGCAAATGTTTTTCCATGATTTACAAATGTATTTTGTATTTTTACAAAGAATATATAGATTTGTGTGTGTGTTTATCCTAAAATACCATTTGTAAATCCGCAATTCTGCGTGTGAATTGTAAATCTGCATTTGGCATTCCTTTTTCCTGTTGAATCATTTTGAGACAAACGTCACGCTTTTTTATGATAATTTTCACAAATGTGTTGTAAATATTCCACAATTTACTAATGTGTTTCCATGATTCACAAATGTATTGTCCTATCCACAAAAAAACGTGTAACTTGTAAGTTGGCATTTAAATACATTTTTACAAATATATGACAATTTGTAAAAAATAATGTATACTTGCAGGCGCATTTATCATTTGTAAATCATCAACTCTGTGTGTCAATTGTTGCCACTGCATTTGTGGATTTTCTCAAAGCATTTGTGACACCAGCCACTTGTGGATTTTCTCAAAGCATTTGTGAAACCAGCACACGGTAAAAATGTCTCAAAAAGGTGATTGGCTGCCTCATTGCTAGGCTGCCTCTAAACCAATGGGAGACTTACCATAAATCCCATAGTCTGAGGATCATAACAACACAGCAACGTGAAACATGTGAGCTACAAGGCAGAGGCTGCAGCAAAACAAACAAACAAACAAAGTCACTACATAACATATGGAAAAGTCAACAAGCTGGATGGGTATGTATTCATTATGATTAATAGCAATTCATATGCCTTCACAGGGGCGGAGCTACCGGGGGTGTAGGGGGGGTGGTCACACCCCGGCCCGGACCTCCTGAGGGCCCGGGCTGTCAGATGATCGATGGACGATTTTTTAAAATAAAAATAAAAATGTAAAATAAAACCAGCGGGCCCCCCGGCCCCTGCCAATCCCGCATAGGCTCCCGCAATTAACTAACTAACTCCTCTTGATTCTGAAGAAGTCGCCGGTCGCTTTCTTCTTTTTCTTTTTTTCTCTGATGTAAAGAGAAGTTTGTGGCAGCGCGAGCTGCGCGCGACCCATGCTGCTGCGGCCCGTGCACTCAGCACATCGCAATTTCGTTTTTTTCTGCTGCTGCAGTTGGAATTAAAGAATGACAAATAAAGCAATCTTGAATCTTGAATTAACCAGATACAGAGCCTATATAGCCTATAATAGCCTACACTTTAACAAAATATCATGTCTGTCTGATGAGAATGTACTGCGCTGCCGAGAGAGAGTCGCTGGTCCAGCCAGGGCTACAAAAGTGGCAAGACCTGTCACTCATTAGTAGGCTAATCACTCTGTGTGATTCCACAACGGACTGTTTCGATTCTAAACCCCTTCTTGTTGCTTTTCCCTGTGTGCGATCACTCAGCAAAGGTGAAACAGAACACAAAGATGAGTAGTAGCCTATTTTTTTTTAACACGCAGCACCTCTTCCTCTCTACGTCTCTCTCTCTCTCTCTCTCTCTCTCTCTCTCTACGTCTCTCTCTATCTCTCTCTCTCTCTCTCTCTCTACGTCTCTCTACGTCTCTATCTACGTCTCTCTCTACGTCTCTCTCTCTCTCTCTCTCGTGTGTGTGCACTGCTGCGCAATGTCACAGACACAGACGCGATCAATAATATATAGCATAAATAACAGGCAAAATATAACACTTTCCCGTTTCCCTCTATCTGTGACTGTGATCATCTCCTCACACACACAACTCCTCTCTCGTTCGTGCACGCCTGCTCAAATTAGCAGCGACTGTTAGCGTAAATGTTTTTTTTCCCCGATCGGGGGGGGGGGAGGCCCGGTCGTGCTGTCTCACACCCCGGCCCGGCCCAATGTTGTGGGCCGGGCCAGTGTGCATTCATTAAGATAGTTTAGACGTAGGTCTAGATTGCCCATGTTTACTTTAGACTACTTTACTTTAAGTTTAGAATTACTTTACTTTAGTCATCTTTTCAGTGTTACCTGCTGCAAAATGGACAACAATATAATTTCAATGAAATTATTTGGCCTATTTCCGTCATATTATTTACATTTCACCACAAACCTTTTATTTTGGTTGCTAAACCCTTATAGTTAAAACTGTGGTTCATCAAGGACCCATAACTTAATCGTTAGGCTATGTATTTGGCCACAGACCCCCGGGCCCCACCTGAAAATATTTTGTGAAAGGGAGTGGGACCCCCGTTTCAAGATTTATAATGTTTGTTTGAAGAAAATGAATCCTCCAAATGTTTTTATCTAAATGTTTCTGAAAATAGCAGATCTGCAAGCTCACAACTTGTGGCATAGCAATAGTGAGCTTGTACATAGGGGGTTAAAGTGGTTGAACTGAAATCATTTTGCTGTGGACTTGTTTCCAGATACTTATCATGATACTGATGTGATTAGGGATGGGTATCGTTAGGATTTTTTCGAGTCCGGTACCGATTCCGGTTCTTCTTATCGATTCCGGTTCTTAACGGTTCCCTATTTCGGTTCCAAAATGATATAAGAGAGGTCAAATGTTTAACAAAAAAGCTCAATGTCAATTTAAGACATGTAATGAATAAATAGTGTAACATCCTCTTCCTCCTCATTCAGTTGAGCCATTTGTGGATAATATAGTAAAAAAATAAATGGTATAAACTTAAGGTCAATTGTTTTTCGCAAAGCTTTTATTTTTAAGACTTTTATTTAAGGCAGATGAACCTCTTACTACTACTGACAATAACAAATATGCCTGAGAGACTACACAACATAAACACATCACTGCAATCACTGCAACACAAAGTCAGAAATCTAGAAAAAAATAAAAAGTCTCATGTAGTCTCATGTGGTGCACAGTCTGCATGTCAGAGCAGAGTGTATACTGTATACTAAAGTATTCAATTCAATTCAACAATTATTGTTGAGAAAAATAAGCATATCAGCCTTTTCAGGTAATATACGCGATCTCTCTGCACAAATAGTGTCTCCAGCTGTAGAAAACACCCTCTCACTAGGGGTTGAGGAGGCCTGGACGCTCAAATACCAAAAGGCCACCTCTGACAGTGAATGGTACGTGGTTCTGTTGTTCCACCACCAGGCAGCAGGGTCATCAGACATCAGCATTGGTGGGGTCTCTTGATACATCTTAAGCTCAGTCTCAATTTGGTGCTTGATGGATGTGGTTCTGATCGATAGGACTTTCATGTTCAGGTCGTCTTCATGTGCAAAAAGCTCCTCCAGTGGAGACATTGCAGCCCTCTTGCAGGGAGGTGGCTGATTCTCCTCTTCCTCACTCTGCTCTCCTTCCTCTTCATTCTCTCCTTCCTCGTCCGGCTCAGCCTCTGACACAACATCTTCTCCGTCTTCATCTGTCTGCTTTCCTTCCATCATCTTCTCCATGACCCGATCCCATACAGTGCGGTCCTCCAATGTGTGTTTAAAACGTGGGTCTAAGGCAGTGGCCTCTTCAAGAAAGCTTCTGATGTCAACACTCTGGTACCGCTTTGACATGTTTCCCCAGACAGCCTTCTTAAGGTTGGATGCAAACACAGTGTCTTTCACATCAAGTCATCTTTCACAGTGTAATGAGCCTGAAGCTTCTTAAGAAGTGGTAGGATCTGACCGCATGTTGGGGTCTTTTCAGATGACACACAGAGAGTGCATGTGTATAACACTCTCATCAGATTAACAAACTCCTCTGCCTTTCTGAAATCCTCCTCAGTCAGTCTAGCAAGCCGGTCCCTCTACATTGGCCTCCTCACACGGTGATCCAAGCTGGCTGCCTGAATTGCCGGATACTGTTCAATGAATCGTTCTATCATCATGTACAGGGAATTCCAACGAGTCTTCACATCGAGGATGAGAGAATGCTGAGGCAGCTCTGCAGTAAACACAAAAAGAAAATCAGTGTCAGTGTGCATTGTTGTTGAAAATATTTGAATTCTGTGAAAGTAGTTACACTACTAGAAACAACATTTCAAGAAATTTTACTGGGTGCCTGAAGCTCGCCAAGTCTGTGCAGCATTTGAGCCACGGACCACCATTTGATGACATTTAGCCTCTCAGAAGGGTCAATTTGGTTACATGTGAGCCAGGTCTCCCCATTGACTTTCAATGGGGTATTTTGTCTTAGTTTATTGCGCATTACGTTGCCACCAACATTATAATGCTAACATGCTAACATGCTAATGCTAACATGCTAATGCTAACATGCTAATGCTATCATGCTAATGCTAACATGCTAATGCTAACATGCTAATGCTATCATGCTAACATGCTAATGCTAACATGCTAATGCTATCATGCTAACATGCTAATGCTAACATGCTAATGCTAACATGATATCATGCTAACGCTAACATGCTAATGCTATCTTGCTAACATGTTAATGCTAACATGCTAATGATATCATGCTAACATGCTAATGCTAACATGTTAATGCTATCATGCTAACATGCTAATGCTATCATGCTAACATGCTAACATGCTAATGCTAACATGCTAATGCTAACATGCTAACATGCTAATGCTAACATGCTAATGCTAATATGCTAACATGCTAATGCTAAGATGTCTGAGCTGTAAGGGTCCATTTGGTTTCGTTCAGGGGGGGCGGCCCGGTTCCGGCGAGCCGCCCTGCTTCTGAAACGGTCGAGAAATGACAGAGTTACAGTTGTCTGCCATTGATTTTGTCTCATTCATTTTGGAGAGGACTGCGTGATCTGCGCATTTCACAATGTATATATTATGTCCACTAGGGGGAGTAGAGAGCTATATAAAAATCTGAGACCACTGAAATGTAAGTATGTTTCTCATGCCATTAAAGCCCTTTGAATTGAAAGTGTCAACAGAGAGAGAGAGAGACAGAGAGACAGAGAGAGAGAGAGAGAGAGAGAGAGAGAGAGATAATGACTTTGGTGGTTGGTCTTTTTATTACGTCACGTCACGTCATTAACAACTAATAATAATATATTCTACAAGTTGTAGAAACATGTATGATAACACTAATAGTTGTTAATGACGTGACGTGAAAAATACATTTATTCCACCAGCGTTCTTGTGTTGTTCTACAACACAACACAGGAACGATTTTTTTTTTTGAACATGATCACAACCATTTTGCTTTATATCTACCATGCCCTCTGTCTTTATGTAAGGCGTCGTCGTAGCCGAGTGGTCAGAGCTTTCGATTTAAGCGTAGGCTACTTCTTTTTGTAGCTCCCGAGTTCGAATCCCGGATTTTACAGTCATATTAGTGGTGAAATGGATTAATATAGATTAAACGCCGCTCTCCGTTTATTTAAATAGGAGGGGTTTCAGCATATCTAACCTAATTGGACGGAATCTGTAAAATGTCACAGATTTAGGAACATTTTCTTTGGTAAATATTCAGCGCTCTCACCGCAACTGAGCAGCAACATTGCGCAGAGAGAGAGAGAGAGAGAGAGAGAGAGAGAGAGAGGGAGAGGGGAAATAAACTATTTAACAAGTTTGATTCAACATGATACAACATTTTTGTCAAATAAATGCATACCGAAGTAGCCAATAAATATAATATGGTATATTTTAAGGTCTGGCCCCCACACTTAAACACAAGCTATTTTAATTGCTTCTTATGTAATAAAATAAGACACAGATTTCGGAACTTTTTATTTTATTTTATATTCGGCGCTCTCACCGCAACTGATGTGAGCAGCAACAAGTGTTTTTGAGCACGTTATAATGACATGATACCGTCTTGCAGTATGAGAGAGAGAGAGAGAGAGAGAGAGAGAGAGAGAATAGCCAATCTACATTCTACAAGCTCACTGCAAACGTTTAGGGGAAATAAAGTTGTTGGTCTTGAGAGAGAGAGGGGGGGTGGGGGGACAGATCGAGGGATCAGTGAGATGGCCGGGGGGGTCTTGGCTTAATTCGCCAAACCGGTTATAGGCCTACTGTAGGCAGGCTGACAGCATGCAGGCTGAAGGTGTTAATTGCTTCTTATGTAATCAAAAAGACACGCATTCATTTCAATGAATTCAATTTGCATTGCATTTATTTCTGTGAATATTGGAAATATAAAATACAAAGTTCACTTGCACTATACAAAACTATACAGTTGACTTCAGCCGTGCCAAAAAATATATAAGAAAAGTGTAAAAAGGTAACAAAACTATACAGTTGACTTCAGCCGTGCCAAAAAAATACAAAAGTGTAAAAAGGTTTAACAAGTATACAGTTGGAGCGGGTAAATCGTTTTTTCCAATGCTAAAATAGGGACAACCCCTTTCTTGGGTTGCGGAGATAATCGTTCACTTTAATTTTGACTGCTTTTTCATTTGCTTTCTGGGAATTAATGGGGAATGCAGTGTTAACATGACCCATAATGCAGTCTCTCAGGTTTTGTGGTAGAGCAAACTTGTTCCTTTTACCATCCCAGTTCGTGGTTTCAGCCCATAATCTGTATGTATGCAGTGCTATTGCACATCAGATTTCAACCCTATTGAACTCGTCTGGAAAGATCTCAAAGCATTTGTGAAAGGCGTAGCTAACCCCACCACCAAAGATGAACTTGTCCACGCGATTGAGACGTTTTGGAACACAGTTTTGACCACAGAGAGATGCAATATCTACATTAATCACTTGCACAGTGTTTGCCGGATTGTTATTAAAAATGGAGGACGACCAAGTGGGAAGTAATCAGACTGCTATGGACTGCAGCTATTTGTACCACATGTAGATCTACGCCCCTCACTTCACACGGGTGATTTTTTTTCTCTCAAAATGCTCGAATCAGGCCCAGGCCGTAGCGTAACGGTCTGGGCACCGGACTGGTAATCCAGTCGCAGTGTGCCGCGGGTTCGACTCCCGGACCCGACACGGCCTTTACTGCATGTCTTCCCCCCATCTCTCTCCCGTTTCCTGTCAGCCTACTGTCTGTCCCTTCAAAAATCAATAAAAAAAGGCGTAAGCCGCAAAAAATATCTTAAAAAAAAAAAAAAATGCTTGAATCAGATTGTATCAGATGTTATATTTTTTGGCACATTTGACACGGCCTACTGTATATATACTTTTTATGCTTTTTACACTTGACACGGCTCAAGTCTACTGTATATAATTTTGTATTTTATATTTCTGTTTGTTTTCAAATTTTACACAGAAATAAATGCAAATTCATTGAAATGAATGCTTGTCTTTTTATCACAAAACATCCATGATCCATTTAATTTTAAAGTATTTTATATTTATATATTTTATATAATGACACTGACCCTTTTTCTCAAAGCAGTCAGATAGATTATTAGCTTAGACTACGAGTCCATTATCCAGCTATGCATACTTTATGTGATGTACAAGACCTTTGAGCCTGTAAATCAGCTCTTGCTAACACAAGTTTCAATAGCTTGAGCTGTTAGGCGTTAGACTGCGAGTCCATTTTACGCATTGGCCGTGAGTTCAAACCTCAGACCATGCAATGATTTTTCGCGATTTTTGCGGAAAGGTTTTCTCACATCACTTAAAAACGCGACCAGATTAAAGTTAGGAATAAATAATAATGAGGTAAATGTGATGTTAATTAATAGGGGAGGGTGATTCCCCTTTGTTTAATCACCTTCCTAGGGATTTGATTCACATATTCACATTGGTATTTATTATCAGGGCACACACTATATGTCCATCATATCCCCTTAAACTTTTATAGGCTATATAACATATAACTAATTTAAATTTTTGAGCATAAATACTTTTTATTAGCACATGCAATCTATTAGTGCAGGGTTCAGGCCAATTATAAAAAACATACTCAACTGCTCCACCTGCTGGTTGATTTCAGTACTACATTTTCCAATATTCGCAAAAGCGAAAGTGTTTAAAGAGGATTTCAGACGGTCTGAATGGCAGACTACTGTACGTGTTTCCCCGATTTTCTCCATTGACTTTCAATGTGTGTGTGCGTGCACATGTGTGCATGTGCGTTCTTGTGTGCGCGTGTTTGAGAGGTGGTCAACTTGACCTTGAATCATTAACAAAGTATCAATTTCACCTGGACTAGTCTATGCGAATGCAAACACTATTGAAAGTTAAAACCACACTGACTCAGTGAGAGAACGTATGTCCGAACAAATTGCTCTATCGCAAAAAGTAAACGTCAAATGCGATTTTTGTTTTCGCCGTGAGTGACCCGAGACATTGAGGTACGCCGTGTGCGATCGTGGTATTGGTACGATGAAAAACGTGGTTATGAGAGCGAGTTAAGAAATTGTGTTTGTGATGAAAAAATTGCTGACTCATTCATGCATTTAACATGGAGTTGTATGACACATTATGATGGTACACCTGTCGCTTTCAGGGCTGTAGTTCACGTACCGTATGAATCTGGGCTGTGGTTGTGACATTGGGTGAAAGAGAACGAGTGTGGCTACGAAATTACCGAAACCCATGCGTGTAAAGTTAATATTTTGGCCGTGATGACGATTTGTTCGGAGAATTTCGCTACAGTCTTCACATTGGCTTGTCCCTCTGACCCGCTCTCTCTCTGGCCGTGCGACACTCTAAATCGAGATTTTTGCTCAGACCAAACACACTTTGAACTGCGACAGCGGGCAAACCGTGCAACGTATTCGAATTCCGTCTGAACCACGACAAAGTCGATGGCCTCGTGTACTGTTTGGAGCCACATTACTCTGGCATACTGTTACGTAGAAACACGATTTAAACCTCAAACAGCACACGAGGCCATCGACTTTGTTGTGGTTCAGACGGAATTCGAATACGTTGCACGGTTTGCCCGCTATCGCAGTTCAAAGTGTGTGTGGTCTGAGCAAAAATCTCGACTCTCAGTGTCACACGGCCAGAGAGAGAGCGGGTCAGAGGGAGAAGCCGATCTGAAGACTGTAGCGAAATTCTCCGAACAAATCGTCTTCACGGCCAAAATATTAACTTTACACGCATGGGTTTCGGTAATTTTG
Source organism: Protomyctophum parallelum (assembly GCF_964188405.1). NCBI lineage: Eukaryota > Metazoa > Chordata > Actinopteri > Myctophiformes > Myctophidae > Protomyctophum > Protomyctophum parallelum. The sequence goes on along the minus strand of NC_139698.1, from coordinate 58,693,844 downwards.
TAGCCACACTCGTCCTCTTTCACCCAATGTCACAACCTGAAAGCGACAGGTGTACCATCATAATGTGTCATACAACTCCATGTTAAATGCATGAATGAGTCAGCAATTTTTTCATCACAAACACAATTTCTTAACTCGCTCTCATAACCACGATTTTTTATCGTACCAATACCACGATCGCACACGGCGTACCTCAATGTCTCGGGTCACTCACGGCGAAAACAAAAATCGCATTTGACGTTTACTTTTTGCGATAGAGCAATTTGTTCGGACATACGTTCTCTCACTGAGTCAGTGTGGTTTTAACTTTCAATAGTGTTTGCATTCGCATAGACTAGCCCTAGCCCAGGTGAAATTGATACTTTGTTAATGATTCAAGGTCAAGTTGACCACCTCTCAAACACGCGCACACACGAACGCACATGCACGCACATGCACACATGTGCACGCACACACACACATTGAAAGTCAATGGAGAAAATCAGGGAAACACGTAACTCTGTCATTTCTCGACCGTTTCAGAAGCAGGGCGGCTCGCCGGAACCGGGCCGCCCCCCTGAACGAAACCAAATGGACCCTTACAGCTCAGACATCTTAGCATTAGCATGTTAGCATGATAGCATTAGCATGTTAGCATGATAGCATTAGCATGTTAGCATTAGCATGTTAGCATGTTAGCATTAGCATGTTAGCTTTAGCATGTTAGCATGTTAGCATATTAGCATGTTAGCATTAGCATGTTAACATCAGCATGTTATCATGTTAGCATGATAGCATTAGCATGTTAGCATGTTAGCATTAGCATGTTAGCATGATAGCATTAGCATGTTAGCATTAGCATGATATCATTAGCATGTTAGCATGATAGCATTAGCATGATAGCATTAGCATGTTAGCATTAGCATGTTAGCATGATATCATTAACATGTTTGCATGATAGCATTAGCATGTTATCATTAGCATGTTAGCATGTTAGCATTAGCATGTTATCATGATAGAATTAGCATGTTAACATTAGCATGTTAGCATGTTAGAATGATAGCATTAGCATGTTAGCATGTTAGCATTAGCATGTTAGCATTAGCATGATAGCATTAGCATGTTAGCATGATAACATTAGCATGTTAGCATGTTAGCATTAGAATGTTAGCATGATAGCATTAACATGTTAGCATGATAGCATTAGCATGTTAGCATTAGCATGTTTGCATGATAGCATTAGCATGTTAGCATGATAGCATTAGCATGTTAGCATGATAGCATTAGCATGTTAGCATGATAGCATTAGCATGTTAGCATGTTAGCATTTTAGCTTGATATCATGTTAGCATTAAAATGTTAGCATTAGCATGTTAGCATTAAAATGTTAGCATTTTAGCATGTTAGTATTGGCATGTTAGCATGTTAGCATTAGAATGTTGGTGGCAACGTAATGCACAATAAACTAAGACAAAATACCCCATTGGAAGTCAATGGGGAGACCTCCTGGCTCACATGTAACCAAACCCTTCTGAGAGTCTAAATGTCATCAAATGGTGGTCCGTGGCTCAAATGCTGCACAGACTTGGCGAGCTTCAGGCACCCAGTAAAATTTCTTGAAATTGTGTTTCTAGTTAAGTATGTGTTGCGGATTTCAACCTGTGTTTCTGCCATTGCATGGCAGGCACCCAGAATTAGTAATAGATTCATAGCATGTTATTGCAACATTGTACATACAATTTAAAATGTGCACATCATTATTAATTAGTTTAAGTGAACAGATTTTCTCTGAGGGATACTTAAGGCCTATTCATAGTCTGGATTTTCGGTGGTGAGGTGACCACCGCTCCGGTGGTGAGCTGACCACCGGAGCTGAAATAACGTTGAGCGGTGGTGAGTAAAAACAGAGAGAAGGGCTGGAGCGGTGGCGGTGGTTTGCTCTTCACTGCGGCTCGTGACGTTGTAGTTCGGTGGTCACCCCACCACCGTAAATCCAGACTATGTATGAGCCTTTACTTAGGATGTTGTGTTTCTCCTTGAGCACAACCTTTGCCATCGATGACCTCTTCATCCAGACAACGATATCCCGGATTTTGGCCATCAGTTTTGCCACGGATCCAACAGCATTGACACTCTGTGCTCCAAGATTAAGTGTGTGTGCAAAACAACCTAGCTTTATGAATTGCAGTTTTTTTATGGCTACATCCATGTTTGCTGCATTATCAACAGTGACGGCAACAATTTTATCAAGAATGCCAAATTCATTCAAAATTTCACCAATCTCTTCAGCCACTACTACTCCTGTTTGTGTTCTATAGACTGCTTTTGTTCTGAGAACTTTCTGTCTCATTGTTCCTTCCTTGACATAGTGGGCAGTCACTGTAAGGTAGTGGTCTTGTGTCAAGCTTGTCCACCCATCACTAGTGATTGCAACTTTGCACTGAGCTCTGAGCTCATCTATAATGTTTGATTTCTCCACGTGGTACCAGGCAGGAATAAGATGATTAGATAAATTATCTCTGGAGGGAGGTGTGTAGCTGGCATTGAGGACCATGGTCATCTCCCTGAAAACAGAGATTGATCAACATTACATAACAGTACTGTAAACGTTTAGTATCAAACGAAACACACACACACACGATTGCCTGTGCAAATTAGCATCGCTAATGGGGCGGGGGGGAACGTGCTAACAACCATTGAAACAAAGGCGGCTTGCATGCAGGCTTTTGTTGTTTTTTTTCACCTCCTCTCTTCAAAGTTAGCCTGGGCAAGCTACAGACTTTGCACACACACACACACACACACACACACACACACACACACACACACACACACACACACACTAAATAAATCAAATAAATGATCCTGGCGGTTTCACTCATATGGATATCATATAAATAATCAACTGACTGAGAGAAAACGCTAATGTTACTGCCGCGAATTAGTTACATTTTCGCTAGAAACAGACTGTATCAAATACGAGTGACTGACGGTCGTAAACGATACAAAGACAACCACCCCAACAGGTGTTCACTCTCCATTCCGACATGCTGCCACTCCGACATTGACTTCTAATTGTCGGAATGGTGGTATGCTCCATATTTGTAAACATCCCACCATTCCGACAGAAAAAAGTCCCACCATTCCGACAGATCACTTTCACAACTATTTTTTTATTTTTTTTATTTTTTTTATTTTTTTTATTTTTTTTATTTATTTATTTATTTATTTATTTATTTATTTATTTATTTATTTATTTATTTATTTATTTATTTATTTATTATTTTTTTTATTTATTTTTATTTATGGTTTATTGATTATAGTACAAATGGTTTATCCTGCTTGAATATTATCGAATGTAATAGCATGAATTACTCAATTGAATTATTAATTTAACTCTGAATTATATTTGATTATTTCTGAAGATGATAGGCCTATACAGTGTGTCCCAGAAAGAAGGTCACATGCCAGCAGAAATATGCCTTCAACTGAGTATTATTATAACAAAACGGGACCTAGTTACTAGTTCCATCCATGCCAGTATCATGTCAGTATCATGGTCAGTATCATGTCAGTGTCATGGTCAGTTTAATGTCAGTGTCATGGTCAGTGTCATGGTCAGTATCATGTCAGTGTCATGGTCACTGTCATGGTCAGTATCATGTCAGTGTCATGGTCAGTGTCATGTCAGTATCATGGTCAGTATCATGTCAGTGTCATGGTCAGTATCATGTCAGTGTCATGGTCAGTGTCATGTCAGTATCATGGTCAGTATCATGTCAGTGTCATGGTCAGTATCATGTCAGTGTCATGGTCAGTGTCATGGTCAGTATCATGTCAGTGTCATGGTCAGTATCATGTCAGTGTCATGGTCAGTGTCATGTCAGTATCATGGTCAGTATCATGTCAGTGTCATGTCAGTGTCATGGTCAGTATCATGCCAGTGTCATGGTCAGTGTCATGTCAGTGGAAATAGAGCATGCACCTCCACTCTAGCCCAGGTGCTAGACAAAAGGCAGTACAATAGAAAAAATAGAGTCTGCAACACTGGTATGAAAAACTCAGCTCCACTGGTTTATTTGATTCAACGTTTCGATCCCTTAGGATCTTCTTCAGGAATAGTGTGACAGGGAATGGGTGTGTACCTATATACAGGAAGGGGTACAACTGATTGGCTCTAACGATGGGTGGTGACTCATGCCACCTAAGGATACGTAGGATCTGCAGCTCAGATCAATCATTCACTACACATGCAAATGACCTCCAAAATCGTTTTGAACAACGTGGGTACCCAGATGAATGGATCAAACCTGCCATAGACAAATTCAGTGAATGTACCCAATTAGATTGTCTTAAAACAAAGGAGAAGACTGATAAAGCCCAACAAATTAACTGTTATACACAGTATTCTCCATTAGGGAGACATTTCGAAGCAACGATCAAAAAGCACTGGCATATCTTGAGGTCAGATCCCTCCCTAGGAAGAACCTTTTCTGCCCCTCCTCGCATAGTCTACAAAAGACCACCTAATCTTAAGAACCTCTTGGTTAGGTCACATTTACGTCAGGAGACACCCACACATTTTTTGTCTGATGTTCCAGATGGCAATTACAAGTGTGGCAGATGTGCACAATGTGGTTTCACATCTAAATGTCATACATTTAATCACCCTACTACAGGCAAGACTTTTAAAGTCAAGGGCATTATCAGCTGTACGACAAATAATGTGGTCTATATGCTTAAGTGTGTGTGTGGGCTTGCCTACATAGGCAAAACTCTAAGACCCCTTAAAACCAGAATTTCGGAACATAGGAGTGACATAAGAAACAAAAATTTCAAAAATCCTGTAGCCCTACATTTCCACCAAGCCCAACATTGTATTTCCTCCTTGAGGTATATTGGTATTGAAAGGGTCCAACTGCCACCTAGGGGTGGAGACATTGATGTTCTACTCCTTCAGCGTGAAACTTTTTGGATGTCAACCCTCAATACTGTTAATAAGGGCTTGAATGAGTCTTTCGACATCAGACCATTCCTATAATTGTACATTTATTATGAGTCTCTCAATCCAGTATACCTTTGAGTACATTTGTGGTGAATTTATCCCCCTTTTTACTTGAAGGTTTTTAACATGATTTTAACTCTTGCAGTAGTACAGTGTGCATGCCCCACACTCTATTATGTTTAGGCACTCACCTGTTGTACTATTTGTATCTCACATGTTCTCTTTCTTATCTGTAGGTTGTCGGATGATGTACTCTGATGGAGTGCCCCTCCTGAAGAACTACTAGTCCTCATCCTCATTTGTTCTCAGCATCGGACACAATTGGTGATAATTAAAGTAATGGTCTCAGCTTCCTCACTAGGAGCTTTGGGACTTTATCCTTTTTTATTTTCAACATCAAACAATTAATAAATGAGTCATCTGGAATTTCAAATAAGATTTTTGTTATCCATGACAATCTTTTTGTGTCCTATCCTGAAATCAATGTGTATTATTGTGCTTAAATATTGCATATTGTGTACACATTCTGTACCTGTTGTATTTTTGTATTTGTGTATATTTAAACCTGTCATGTTTATTATTAGTATTGTGACATTGGAAACTGGCTAATTGGTTTGGGCTTAGGTGGCATGAGTCACCACCCATCGTTAGAGCCAATCAGTTGTACCCCTTCCTGTATATAGGTACACACCCATTCCCTGTCACACTATTCCTGAAGAAGATCCTAAGGGATCGAAACGTTGAATCAAATAAACCAGTGGAGCTGAGTTTTTCATACCAGTGTTGCAGACTCTATTTTTTCCAGTGTCATGTCAGTATCATGGTCAATAATATGACTAAAATGTAATAAAAACTCATAATGTAATAATCAGCTCATATATTATAAAGACATCATTGCATTATGAAGTTTTATTACAGTATGAGTCGCCTATGTGGAGGGTTCTTAATGTAACACATTATTACATTATAGAAAAATCTATTAAGTTATGTGCTCGTCTTTTAATTACATTATGAGCTGATTATTACATTATAAGTTGCTACACACCCCTTAAAAATTGCCTTGAAAATACATTTAAGATTTGTGGACTGTCGGAATGGTGGGACTAAAATGTGTCGGAATAGGGGGATATCGGAATGGCAGCATGTCGGAATGGAGGGATGCACCCCCCCCAACAATATAGTTTAGACGGTTTGTTTATTTTTGGACCACAATTCTTATATGAGACTATTTTAAGATGACCAAAAACTTCCGTGGCCCAGTGGATGGGAGAGTGACGCCAGGACTTTGGTAGGCTACAAATGGAATTGAGCAAAGTTTCTTAAACGGTTTAAACCTACCTGAATGACGGAGATTCAACAACTGAGAATGGATGTAGTCCGTTGACAACAAACTTCGTGACCACTCGGTGACACTCCTCAGTTTTTTCTTTCGTCAGTCTCTTTTTCGCCAACGAAAACGGCGTCTCGGGTCTCTCTGTGGCTGTGCTGCTGGGCTCTACCTTGGCTGGGGAGTTGCTACCAATGCTACTACTAGTAGCTGTTGATGCTGCTGGTGTTGTTGACGGGCGAGTAGTCACAGTCCCAGTTTGAGTGTGTGTCTGAGACGTCCGTAACACATCAAACACGGTACACGCTTTAAGGTTGATGCCATGTGCCATTAAATGTTTAGACAAACCAGAGGTGCAACCTGTTTTTGCGCTGATTACTTTTCCACACATATTGCTTTGATTGTCTACTATAGTGAAGCCATACTTTTGAGCGACAAGAGCGATTAACACGGGCACGGTCCATTCTGTTGCTGGCTCTCCGAGTAGCATGATCTGATTATAATCAGCTGTTTTATGTGCGTGCGTGCGTGCGTGCAGGGTGTCACCCAATCAATCAATCAATCACGTGAGTTAGACGGGTCTGACAGGAACCAATAGAGAGAACCGAAATTGAATTATTGTAATGGGTACCCGGTACTTGAGCATGTTCGGTTCGGTACCGGATTGGTCCCGAGTTTCGGGACCCACCCCTAGATGTGATACTGACCGTGATGACATGTCACTGACTGTGATACTGACGTCATAATATTATACTGACACTTATGACCTTATTGTAAAAGCTCCTCTCACCAAATGTGTCCTATTATTTTTGCATTGTACGAATTGCTTAGACATCAGGTCTTGGAAAGACTGTATGACAGGGTGTCACATTCTCTCCAGCAAGCACCCCTGGATGTGGACTACCTGGAATTTGCATGTGCACAGGAAATAGTTTTCATAGATATTGTGTCACAGCATGTTCCGGTGTCCCAGGAGGTTAGAGAGGCATTAACACAATTGTGCACTGCAGTTCAGACCATGAGAGAACAACAACAACAACCTCCAACACCAGTCCAACTTGAAATACAGTGGGGAACTGGACGACCAAGGATCTCAATAATGAATGAGCATCTAACTCATCTACTGGAACTTGGACTGCCAGCAGTGACAATTGCCAGTTTGTTGGGGGTTTCTCGTGCTACACTGTACAGAATAATGTCAGGGGAATGTACAGTGCCTGTACCGATGCAGAGCTAGATGGACTTGTCTCTGAAATAAAATAAGTAATGCCACATGCTGGGTACAGAATGATGATGGGTACGCTGAGGGCACGAGGACATCGAGTCCAGTGGAACCGTGTGAAGGCATCCATGCATCGGGTGGACAGCCTTGGGATTCTGTCACGGATGACACAGATGGGATGTGTTGTCAGGCGAACGTACTCTGTGCCATGCCCCAAGTACCTTGTGCATACAGACACAAATCAAACTCATCAGGTACTTATACTACTGTTTTACGCATGTTTGGCAAACATTTCATAACAGGCATACAAAACAGATAATACTACCTCATGCACAGTAATCACTTGTAACTAACTGAGATGTAGTTCCCTTTTTTGTGAATTGTTGTTCCTTTCACTTTGTCCATCAGGTACAACATAGTTATTTTTGGAGGCATTGATGGATATTCACGCAAGGTGAGAGTTACTTTTAATTTCACACTTTGAGTATCTACCCCTTCCATTTTGACAGTTTAAGAGTATATTCAGATGTAATTTGTTCCCCACCATTATTTGGGTTAAACCACTGTTTCTCAACATCAAGTCTGGGACCACCAGAAGGACCCTTATAGACCCTTATAGGTCTACAGAGTTAAATTAACACAAGCTTACAGTAATAAAATGGGGGTACTTGAAATAAAAAAGGTTTACAATCACTTGGTTGAACTAAACGTATTACCTACGTAACCATTTGCTATCCTTGATACTATAATAATTGTGTATGTCCACAGATAATGTATCTGAGGGCTGCAGATAATAACCGGTCTGACACCAACTTAGCCTTCTTCATGGAGGCTGTTCAAGAATTTGGATATCCACTCAGGTAAATTAGTTGCTCTGTCAGGTGATGTGTTTGGAGGGGGGGGTCTGTATTATTAAAAACGAGGGGCGCTCTTATCATCGTACATCATCATACATCATCTCATTCCAGCCCATCACAATTTGCATCCTCACCTTTGTCATCAATGTTTGTGTTCTCTCAATGGTCTCGCACCTTCCTACCTACATGACTGCCTGCCTAAATATGTCCCAAACCGCCCCCTAAGGTCTTCCACCGCCGGCCTGCTCGCTTTGCCCAAAAGAATGGCAACGAAAAAATACGGGGAAGCAGCTTTTTGCTTCTACGGGCCGTCGGCATGGAACAAGCTCCCACTGTACCTTCGTCAGGCAGCCTCTGTAGACATTTTTAAAGCTCAGCTCAAGACCCACTTCTACAACATTGCCTTTAATTGATCTTGTATTTTTTATTTTTCATGTCCTCACTGTACTGCATTACTGCTTGTTTTTTAATGTCGTTGCCTTGCTTTTATTTTATTCTCCACTGTTCTGTAAAGCACTTTGAGCTGCATTTCATGTCATGAAAGGTGCTATACAAATAAAGTTTTATTATTATTATTATTATTATTATTAAGTGAACCCCTGTCAGCTATACCTTTATGGTATTTATATTCAAATCAGGTGAACATCGGAGGAATTACAACAATGTGCCTCCACATTTTAAAGAGACCAAACGTAATTGGACAAAGTAACAGTAGCCTAATAAATCATATCATCACCTTTTAATACTTAGTTTCAAATCATTTGCAGTAAATTACAGCCTTACATCTGGGTTTGTCCCTGCTGATGCTCTGCCAGACCTCTACTGCAACTGGCACATATACATTGTTGTAATTCCACAGTTTACCTGATTTGGATGTAAATTAATTTAATTTAAAATCCATTGTGATGGCTACAATTATTAAAATTGTGTTTATGTCCAAATGTATCGACCTGTCTGACATGTCTGTATATATTTTTCATTTTATTGTCATCAGAATCGAGAGACTTTGGCGTGACGTTTGGTCTGGGGTCACCAATGTGTTTTACCACATTTTCCATCTGCTGGAGGAAGAGGGCCTCCTCGATCTGAGCAATGCCATGCACTTCTTCTGCCTTCAATACGTTTTTCTGCCACGTCTCAATTCCAGCCTAGATGTGTTTCGAGAAGGATGGGATAATCACCCCATGAGAACTGAGCACAACCTCACACCAAACCATTTATGGGAGACTGGTCAGATGCAGCATCCCATTCCAAATCCAGAGGTATATCATTTAATTACCATATCATTGAGCATTATTTGTTTCCATACTCCTTTTTTAATATGAAAGTTATTGTAGGCTAATACACATAATTCATAATGTTTTACTCTTGCAAAGAAATAAGCCCTTCCCTAAATGTATTTTCTTTCAACTTGTTAATAGGAGATTAACATTCCTCAAATTGATTGGGAGGAAAGTGGGGAGGTCCCAGAACCACATTTTGGAGTGGATGTTCCTGTGCTGGAGAGCCCATTAACACCTGAGCAACTAGCTGTATTACAGCTCTACATTGATCCACTGCAATCTTCAGAATCCAATGGTGTTGACCTATATATCAGTACTGTGCAGTATGTTGAAAGTTTGCAAGACCCTGAATAAAATGGGTCTATGAAATAAAATGTACAAGCCTTAACTCCTGCTTTACATTGTTACAATTTAGGCATTTAGCAGACGCTCTTAATCCAGAGCGATTTACAATAAGAAAGAACAATAAAAGGCATGGCAATAATCATACATAAAAAGTAGTTATGAAACATGCATAAACTAAGAACATAACAGTGGAATATCTGAAAAATTATACATACACTATGAAGTACTACATAAATTCTATTCTAGTGCCGTCTACGTAACATGCTGTATAAAATGCTATCTACGTCTACATAAAGTTCTAAGGGGCTAGGGTAAGTGCTACGGGCCATGATGGAGTCTGAAAAGGTGGGTTTTCAGACTACGGCGGAAGATTGGGAGTGATGCTGCAGTTCTGAGTTGTGGTGGATTATTCAGAACCCACGTCAGTCTTTGAGAAATAATCGAGGTAGAAAGTGGACTGAAACAATACTTTATTACAAGGGTTGATCTATACCAAGCCCAGGGAGGTGCACATATGCAAAAGCCTCCAGAGCTGTTCAAATGCATCTCTTATACACAATGAAGAAGCAAGAATACATTGGAGGTGTGGTCAAGTAGACATGGTCAAACAAGGTTTTGTTGTTCTAGTAATAGGTGGTCTGTGATGACTCATGTTAATGCAGTTAGACAGTATTGTCATCTTCAAAATCCCATTACAGATTGTAATGGGCAGTGCATTCCATAGTTTGAGCCAGAAGGGAGAGGAGTTTTGGACGTGTGGAGTGTTGTCCCGGCGTTTTTAGTGAAGGTACTTCCAGCTTCCCCGCGTTGGCTGATCCGAGTGCGCGGGAGGGTTTGTAGGATTCGATCATGCGTGCAAGATATGGGGGAGCCATACTTTTGGTTGCTTTGAATGCCAGCATCATTTTTGTATTCTGTGCGGGCAGTGACCGGGAGCCAATGGAGGGAGCGGAGAAGGGGGTAGTATTTTAAGGATAATACTGTATTTCTAAATGTACTGTAATTCTGCAAACTGTTAATAAAGCAAATCAATCAATCAATTCACTCTATGATCAATAAAGATTTGATCAATATAATCAGATTGCAGCAGTTATTCCTCCTTGCATTACAACATCTTTTCGTTTTAGCAATGTTAGAACAATAGGCTATATCCTGTTACTGTTTAAATCACACGTTCAGGTCTGAAAGGCTAACTAAAAAATGAATGTGTTTTGTGGCTCTTTATGTGTAGCCTACTAAATAAGGCCATGGTCCTTTCCTTGAAAAGGGTTTAAAAGCACTGAGACTGAGCTACTGCAGCCTACTGTACATTCAGACCGGATATTTTCATGCATGTAAATTAGCCATGTGCCGTGTCCAGTGTTGCCATGTCTGCTTATTATAAGCCACTCATTTTGGGCTTGTTTTCATAGACCTGGTTGCTTTTTTCTATTGCAAAACCTGGCAACACTGTCTGTGTTTACTAACGCTCTAGCAGGGAGGGCCAGTCGCGGATCAGGCTCTGTGGGAGACAGAGATACCAAAGACAGAGATACCAAAAAATGTTACCAAAAATATATTTGGTAACATTCCAAAATGTAGAACATTTCCCCAACAAACATGTGCAAACATAAATCAATCTGAAATGTCCCAATGTAGTGAAAATAGTTCAACAAGCTCACAATGTGAGGAAAACAAAGTAATATTAATACTAAATATATAATTGTATAAATTGTATACTGTAGGCCTTTTTTATTCCAGTACTTACAAATTACAATAGTTAAGTACTTAAATGATTTGTTTCATTGCTGCTAAAGCAAAAGTTGAACAAGTAAATCAAGATAAAACAATGTATGTACAATTAAATTCTCTCTCTCTCCTCTGTCTCTGTCCCTCTCTCTCTCTCTCTCTCTCTCTCTCTCTCTCTCTCTCTCTCTCTCTCTCTTCATCAGGAAACCGGCAGGCAGCCCGCCCTCCTCTGTCACCCCAGGAGCTCAGCTGAGGAGATGGGCCATCAGGGGTGGACAATCTTATCTATTATGATGGGAGGGATGGATGTGTGGGACTGGACATCATCAGAAGATTAAGAGCAGCATACAAAAATAACAAGATGTTTATTCCATATGCGATTTCAACTATTCATTTAATATTCTTATAATTTATTTATTTATTCATTTGACTCATTTTTTTAGGCCTTCTCCTATCGTATGTTCTCTTAGACCTTAATTTGCAGCAAGCCAGTCCAGTGTGTCACCTAGGTCAAGAAGGCTCCACAGAGTCCACACACGCAGTGGGCACTGTCTGTGAGACCCCACTTCTGCATTGCTGCACTGAAACGTCCCACACCTGTCCTCAGACAATTGAGGGTTGTCCACTCCTTACAGGGGAGGTGCTGGCCAGGAACATCTGAGGGATCCTTGATATAGTGGCCTGGATGTTCAGCTGCCTTCACCTCCATCTCGCCTTCACCCAGGAAGCCTTGGAGATGTCAGCTGGTGTTGTGTGAAGCAGTTCCTGGGCCTGGCACTGGGTCTTGTTGTATACTATATAATTTTATTTGTGGCCAGATGTAATTTCATGGGGTTTATTAGGGCTATAGTAAATAATAAAAAAATAAATCTCCATAATATTTTGTAAAAAAATACATATTTAGCCCCATGCTCAAATGCCCCCGCCCCCCTGTACAAAACAGCTAAAATCCCTAAAACGAAAGAAAGCAGCAAATGGAAAAAAAAATAACACTCATCTTTTAGTTTCTCTAATAACAACCTAAAACATGAACCTTGGTTGAAGAAAACTAAAGTTGTCCTTTAACTTAAAAAAACTTAACTTAAAAAAACCTAACTTAAAATGAAAAAGAAAAAACTTAACTTAAAAAAAACTTTAAAAACACTTAACTTCAAAAAACTTAACTTCAAAATAAAATCTTAAAAAAACACAAAAAAACTTAACTTAAAAAAAACTTTAAAAACACTTAACTTCAAAAATCTTAAACTTAAAAAAACACAAAAAAACTTATTACTTATAAGTAAATTACATACTTAAAAGTATGTAATTTATTCTAATTGTTGTTATTGCCATTTACGAGCTGCGTTCGCTTCCCGCGTTTGCGCGTCTTACTTGTTAAACTCATGTGCCATTGATCAATTCCAAATATTATCAAAGTATTCTGAGGCACCCCTATAGACTGGTGTCATAGCATCCACTTTCAGCCCTGATAGACTGTAGTGTAGGCTACATGTCTTACACCTATAGACTGGTGTCATAGCATCCACTTTCAGCCCTGATAGACTGTAGTGTAGGCTACATGTCTTACCCCTATAGACTGGTGTCATAGCATCCACTTTAAGCCCTGATAGACTGTAGTGTAGGCTACATGTCTTAATGGCTGTTGACGTTCCACATTTTGGTGGCATATGGACTAGAGTTTTTATACATAATGTTTTATTTCCTTTTTTTTATTCAATTAATTATTGTCATTGTCCCATGTAGATCACTAGATGGCACTAAACTCCAATGCATCTTGCACCAGCTGTTATTGTCCTCAGCTTTCAGCAGACAACCTTCCGTTAGGCAAATTAACGTCACAGCTGTGTAAATCTATAGGAGGCATTTTGTCCGTTAGGTAAATGAACGTCACAGCTGTGTAAATCTATAGGAGGCATTTTGACATGCATGGAGCAGCGAAGTGACATGCAGCCTGAAACCATGAATCTTACCTGAACATAAAACACTGAACAGAGGCGACTGCTGCTTCTTGAAACCATGAATCTTACCCTGAACATAAAACACTGAACAGAGGCTGCTGCTGCTTCTTGAAACCATGAATCTTAACCTGAACATAAAACACTGAACAGAGGCCGCTGCTGCTTCTTGAAACCATGAATCTTACCCTGAACATAAAACACTGAACAGAGGCTGCTGCTGCTTCTTGAGCTCTTGTCAGGAAGAAAGGGAGAATTAATGTACAGTAAACACATTTACAGGTGATGACATTTACTGTCAATGATATATGTCTGACTCTCCATATGAAAAACACTTTATGGGATAACATCAGGTATAATAGCTACAACAACACAATAAGTAGTACCATAATAATATAAAAAGTAACACTACAACCCTGTAGTGGCCCTGTACTGTATGTTGTTAATTCATGTCAAACTATGTAACTTCCATCCATCCATCCAATCCATCCATCCATCCATCCATCCATCCATCCATCCATCCATCTCCAACTGCTTATCCTGATGGTTCAACTTTAACCATCTTGATAGATAACATTTGTATATGATGTGGATTATACAATATGTAATATCGATATCTCAGGAATATTCATATATCTTGATAGGACCAGGCGTTTAATCCAACCATAAATCATTAAGATATACTCTTTGACCAGAAGAATGTATAGTGGAACCATTAATTTAGCTGTAGGAAGACACCATGTAACCAGATGTAAAAATGTAATACAGTAATTTACTCTCAAACCAAAAATCATAGGCGTTCAAAGTCTTAATATCCCTAATATATAATTATTAACTTTAATATAATCCAGTATGAATACCTTTTTGCTTCACTATTTAAAGTTAGCCTTAGTTAGGATTCTAGGAATATCTTTGTAAGAGTTGCCGAGCGGTCGAGGCTCCAAGAATAGACGCAGTTCAAGAATGTAGATATTTTGTTGTATTTATTATATGACGGATTGTCACAGCCCGGGTCTGAGGCAAAATAAAATACTGCAAAAACAATACTGTCCACAATACACTTTCAAAAACCAAAAGTAAGAAATAAATCCTTGATAACTAACAAAGACAAAAACAACAAACCAATAATTAAATATACTGAAAACAGGCTATGCCTTCCCTGAAGACCCTGGCAGCTCTCCCTTGGTGTTGTCTCTTTGCTGTCTCAAGCCAACTGAGCAATCTCCCCTCAGCATTTCCAGCCTCCCTTATATACCAGGTGAGACCCACCCACAATGATTAGTAATTGGACCATCTACTCAAACAAGGTAAAACACGACCCATGAGATAGACTAACTATACAATTACACATTTCCTTAACAGACTCCGCATGTATTTCAAGGCATCAAAAAAAACACAAAACAATCACAATAGAATTAGGCAACACAGATAAGGGTATATGATGCTACACATAGGGCTCGGCACATCTTCGTGCACAGCCGCGTCAGAAGAACCTGACGCCCGACGTCAACCCCCAGCTTTTTGACGAGGAGGAAAGCGTTTCCGGGAATCTGTCCGTCGCATCAGTCAGCCGCGGAGGTGGAGCTTCTTTTCACCTCAAGGACACCTCGAGAGGTAGAGCAGGTCGTCCAATGATCCATGGGTCGGCGGTTCGAACTGTCTACATGTCGAAGTGTCCTTGAGCAAGACACTGAACCCCAAATTGCTCCTGATGTGCTGGTTGATGCCTTGCATGGCTTCCGCAGCCATCGGTGAATGAATGAATGTGTGTGTGTGTGTGTGTGTGTGTGTGTGTGTGTGTGTGTGTGTGTGTGTGTGTGTGTGTGTGTGTGTGTGTGTGTGTGTGTGTGTGTGTGTGTGTGTGTGAAGGTAATGCACAGTCGTCATCCATACAGACCTCCATGTCTGTACGGTAGGTGCTCGTCGTCCAAATAGCAATGAGAATTCAAGACCACAGGGGGAAAAAAGCATCAAAAGTATGAGATTCTACACTATTTCGCTCTTAACCCTTTTAGGCCTGACGTCGAAATAGAAAAAAAGTCTTCTGAAAGAATATATATTCAAAGGTTTGTGCCGGATTTTCACGATTTTTCAAAAATAGCAGACCTATACAAGCTTGAAGCGCGCCACTCGGTGGCTGAGCTTGTATATCTGATATTTTTCAATAGCTATAAAGTAATAACATAATGGTTAGTTAAAACACCAAAACGGGTTCCCGTCCAGAATGGGCTGAATATGTATATATATTTTTATTTGACTAGCTGTAGGCTACTGGCCTGTTTAAAACACTTAAACCACTTAAACCACTTATTCCCTAACTTGAGTAAACTAAAGACCTGGAGGCGTGATCAATGCTCTTTGGCCACTCAGAATAGCCAAATGGCATTGATCACACCTCCAGGTCTTTAGTTTACTCAAGTTAGGGAATAAGACCTGGTACTTAAGACACGCAAAATACAGCCCTCAGTCTTACCCACGTTTATCCCCCGCCAAGGCACTGGGGCTCCTTGTGTGTGTGCTTTGCTTCCATCAGGCCATGTTGCCATGTCTGCTTATTATAAGCAACCTTTGACTTTTTTTTTTTCTTCTGTAAAGTCACTTGCAAATAAATTATTGAACATATTTTGTGCCTTTTTTTATTAAAATGTTTAAAAAAATATTCAAAATATCTCGATTTATTCTCAATGTGTTTTTAAATAACAGATGTACGACCTCACAATGTGTCGCTGTGAGCTTGTAGATCAGCTATTGGTTGTTTTCATAGACCTGGTCACTTGTTTCTCTTGCAAAACTGGCAACACAGCAAGAGAAAGAGGAACTTATGCAGACACAAACGCAAAGACTTATGGGCCATATGAAAAAGGTGAATAGACACAGGACGAAAAGAAACATCTAGTGCAAAGAAAGAACATAAACACAAAAGTGCAAAGTGAAGTGACAGTGTACTACAGGTCAAGGTCAGCTGTTCAGCAGCCTGACTGCCTGCCTGGGGGGTAGAAACTGTTACTGAGACGGTGGTACGAGATGTGATGCTCTGGTAGCGTTGTTTTGGAAGGGAGAGGTTGGATCAGGGTATTTGGCTGGTGTGTTTAACCCATTTTGGGCGGGAACCCCTTTTGGTGTTTTAAACAAATATTTGTTTAAAATTGAAAAACAGCAGTTCTACAAACTATTCGGAATGATCACCCTGCATATAAATGCGGCCATTGTCTCACGTATATAATCCAGACACCCTCTGCCCTGTGAGGAACAGTGCAGGCTGTAACAGCCAACACTTACACACGCTCACTAAGGTGTAGGCACTTTGTGTCTTTGGGACTATTTCATATAGCCACTTAGTGGTGTAAGGGTTTATTGTCAATTGATGTGTTTGTATTTATTGTCCTGGTTATTGCAGCATGTGAAGTGCTTATATTTGGATTCAAATCCTAATTGAGGAATTGATTTTGAAATGCATTTAATACTAAACTGTACTGGTTTCAATACTGCAACAGTTGCACAAGGTGTCAATCAGTCAGTGTAGTTGGGTGCACCCACAAAAAAAACCCTGAGGTTTAAAAACATAAGATTCATCTATTGATATCAAGGTATACCTATTTCATTTGTTGTTTACTGTCATACTGTATGTTTGTGCGTAATGTTTTATTTTAGTTTTTTCCTATTTCAATTCATATAAATGATTTGAGACTTGCATCTGGTCTCATTATTTACCCCTCTGGCTCAAGTAGACCAACCTAACTAGTCCTACGTCTAACCCTTGCTTGTAATTTAGTAACTGTTCTACACTATCTATTCTATACGACACAGGTGTTACATTATATTGTTTTTAAGTGTGTAGGGGAGAGCAGGGTCGGTTGACGCGCATTTTACTAATCCCTCCCTACACAGAGATTAATTAATTTCAAGTAACCAAACTTTTTTGTGAACAAGATACACTTGTCCTCTCCCATTACCCTGAGTGTTTTTTTAATTTTGGTGAGACGAGTCGGACGCAATCTGCAAATCAAATTGATCTCGCGCTCAGGAGGACGAAAGGAGGACGCAGGACGAAAGACGCGGAAGTGAGCGCGAGATCACTTTGCTCGCCGATTATGTCCGACTCGTTTCACCAAAATTAAAAAACACTTGGGGTAATGTGAGAGGACAAGTGTATCTTGTTCACAAAAAAGTTTGGTTACTTGAAATTAATTAGTCTCTGTGCAGGGAGGGAATTAGTAAAATGCGCGCCGACCGCCCTGTCTCTCCCCCAGTCTCCGCTACTACTAAGCGTGCAAAAACACAAAAGGGTCTGTAGCTCGGTCAATCTTAGGCGGAATTTTTTTTTCGTCTGCGAGGCTTTCGGGCAATGTGGAATCGAATGACGTCGCCGGAAATACGCGACGAAAAGGTGTTGCATGGTATCCAGTCCGAGGTGCAACCGTTTTACCGCGCCAACTGACCCGGCTCTCCCCTACTTTTAATTGCTTTTTTACATGTATACCTATAACCTACAGTTTTATATTAACATTTTAGGAGCCGGGCGCACGCCAAAGTTCAAGTTCACGCTGGAATGATGAATGCCGAAAATTGCAGTGATTCCGGCATACGCTCATATTTGTTTTTATATACCGGTATGTATATATATATATATATATATATATATATTGTGTGTGTTTAGTGAGCAAGACTTTACTATAGCAGTTCCTTAACACATTGTATGCTAGAGTTTTCTATTTGCTCAGGCTTGCTGGTGCTAAGCGATTAACATTGGACTTTTGAACTTTTTAGGGGCCCACAGCGAGGGGCCTCTTATAGCTAGAATCACATCGCATAAATAAAAAGTAGGCCAAACATGTCCACTTCAATTTTAAAAAAAAATTATGATTCTACCATCTTCCATTCTGGAGATATTGACCTTTTTCTAAAACCTGCTTTTGAAGGCACGCTGCTCGCTTGAAAAAACAGCAGAGATATGGAAGGTTGAAGTTGACAGACATTGACAGACAGATATAAAAATGAACACAAATAATATCATATACATACTACACACTGAATGAAAGCCCTGAATGTCTACTTTTAGGAGGAAAACAAATACACATGGTCCCATGTATAGTTTGTCAGTAATTGGCTATTGAATGCAGCTTGCGCCCACCAGAGAGGATTTCAGAAAATGCATGGACCAGAAGAACTATTATTCACAAAATAAGGCCTATAGCGAAATGTACATACTATATACCGTATGAAACAGAAGACTCTCTGCTTTCATAAGAAAAATACTTCTACTGTAATAATAATGAAAATCACACCCCTGTGAAGTGAGCAGTGCAATGTTGCGCAACAATTACAGCCAATTACTGACAAACTATATTTGTATATATTTGTATATTTGTTTTCCTCCTAAAAGTAGACATTCAGGGCTTTCATTCAGTGTGTAGTATGTATATGATAATAATTTATTTATGTTTATATCTGCCTGTCAATCTCTGTGACTTTAAACCTTTATAACTCGCTATGATAACTTCATGAGGAAATGCTCACTTCACAGGGGTGTGATTTTTATTATTATTACAGTATTAGTTTTTTTCTTATGAAAGCAGAGGGTCTTCTGTTTCATACGGTATATAATATGTACATGTCGCTATAGGCCTTATTTTGTGAATAATAGTTGGACCTGAACAACTGCATTCAATAGCCTGACAAACTGTACATGGGATCAATATTATGTATTTGTTTTCCTCCTAAAAGTAGACAATTAGGGCTTTCATTCAGTGTGTAGTATGTATATGACAATAATTTATTTATGTTTATTTTTATATCTGCCTTCAGAACGATAGTATAACGGTGAGATGCGTTACTGGATCGGTGAGTTTAGTGGTTGAGGTTGACATGTCTGGACATGTTTGAGGAAAGAAGCACAGGAGAGAGAGATGATCAAATAACTGGCTGCTTTGTTGGACAACGCTATCTTCACTTTGTTTGGGCAAAGAAGCAGAGATCAGCGATGGAAAAGAGTTTTATCCACGGCAGATAAGTAATGACGTATTATCGAGGGACCGCCATGATCAACTAACTGCCTGGGACCGAGGCTACGTTGTCACCAGCCAATGCAGCCATCGCTATCCGTTGTGTGATTGTAGCCTTTTTATTCATTATAATTGCAGTGATAAGACCTATATCACAGCCGGGCGTCTCTCTCGATACCGTGGATATAGCCTACACCCTACATCCACAATCACACAACGGATAGCGATGATGGCTGCATTGGCTGACGAAGACGTAGGCAGTAAGTTGATCATGGCGGTCCTTCGATAATACGTCATTACTTATCTGCCGTGGATATAAAGCTCTTTTCCATCGCTGATCGTGCTTCTTGCCCAAACAAACAAAGTGAAGACGCGATGGCGATACACACAACGGATAGCGATGGCTGGTGAAGACTGAAGACGTAGCCAGGCAGTTAGTTGATCATGGCGTGTGCCGTGTGCGTGTTGAAAACGTTATGAAATGGCGATCGTTGAAGATTATTCTTGGTTTATATACTGGCAGAGGGCAAATCGACACGACTGCGTTATATCTTTTTCCGAGAATGAGTGAGCGGTGCAAGGCGATCGCAAGGCGCAGTGGGGCCTGGGGGGGGGAACTCAAACTGCCAAAGCGATCAAGAGACTCCCCCCACAAAGCTTCCTCGGGAGAAACCATGTAGAAACAGGAGGGGAGGGGGAATCGAGTGTATTCACAGACACTAGAGTATGGGTAACTCCATTTTAGATGCCCTGACATCTGCGTTGGTCTATGCCGTTGCCGTGCAGACCCATACGTGTAATGGAGGCATTGGAGGAGGGAGCGTCTTCGCCACAGACAGACCTCTTTTCAGGAGGGAGGGGCTTTTTACTCCCGGATCACATATTGGAGCTTCCTGGAGACGAAAGCTGTTATTTTCTTCGGTGTCCTGGAGCATAGGACGTTGATGTACAGTAAGCAATAAAAAAACGTATAAAACGTATACATACGCTTCGCGCGTACGGCGTTCGATATTAATAAAGCGTATGGATACGTTTCCAGCATTTTTTGTGTTAAAGGACCACTTTGCCACTTTCTTTTATTTTATTTTTTAAATTTTATCCCACGATTTTGTAACCCAGTTTTTCTTTTCACCCAGTGCCAATTATCTAATGTAATCCTGGGCGCTACACTTCCTCTGCCAACCTGGGGGGGCAGCGGACTGACCTCATGCCTCCTTCTATGCATGAGGAGTCCAAGCTGCTTCTTTTCACCTGACAGAGGGGAATTTCCCCGGCCGGACGTAGCGCGTGGAAGGGACACGTTATTCCGACCAGTTCCTTTCCCCTCCATCAGGCGCCCCGGCCGGCCAGGGGGAGGTAGTTTTAGAGACCAGGATTACGGCATGTTTTTGTGAGGGTACCTACCCTAGGGGACACGGGGGGAACATGCAAACTCCACACAGAAACACTTTGGCACTTTCAACTTATTTATATGAAGATAATAAGGTCCTGACTAATGTTCTAATGTTCATGATAAAAACCACAATCCCTTAGATAGCACTTTTTGTAGACTTAGATTAGCATTAGATACAGACTTATAGCATGCTATGTAGACAGCACTAGAATGGCATTGTATGTAGTCATAGCACTTCATAGTATATGTATAGCATAGTATAGTATATATATATATAGATATCCCACTGTTACGTTCTTAGCTTACGCATGTTTCATTTTTATGTATGTGATGTATTGCCATGCTTTTTGTTCTTGCTTAATGTAAATCGCTCTGGATTAAGAGCGTCTGCTAAATGCCTAAATTGTAATCCCTGTGGGCTCCCCCAGAGTTAGTGTCCAAGTGTCCTTGAGCTAGACTCAAACCCCTGATTGCTCCTGATGTGCTGGTTGGTGCCTTGCATGGTTTCCTCCGCCATCGGTGTGTGAATGGGTGAATGTAATGCACACATCTATGTAAAGGTGTGTGAATGTATGTGTGTGTGAATTGATGCACAATCTATGTAAAGCGCCTTGGATAATGGCGCTATATATAAATGCACCATTTACCATTTGTATTTACCATTTGAAGAACACCATGGGAACAATATTTATATTACTATAATAGTTATATTATTTATAATTTTAGAACACCAGGAACAATATTTCACAACAATATTTTCATAAGAAACTGTGAGGAACAACCTGGAGGACATTTGCACGCCTTTTATTGATTCGTTTTTTTAAGAGTTAAGTTTTACAGAAAGTAATAAAAAAAAGAAGGGAGAGAAATCAACTCACTTTGCTTCTCGTTATTTACCAATTAAGTTTTACTGCCCTTAACAATATTTTTGCATAATTGATTGATTACATTAAACGGAAAAGAAAAATCATCGCATGAAACAGAAAGTACAATCAAAGTGTACATAAGGACAAATTAACCTATTCTTTGGAAGAGAAGGGTTTCCCCAGTACCAAACCTGCTAAATTTAAATTTCCATTATTCAACCTATCTAAACAAATGCTAACTAGTAGAACATTTTCAGTTAACGATGAACATCTTGCCATATTCACCAGGTCACCAGAAACGTCCTCCTAGCCAGACTACCAAAATGTGACTACATTTCCTTATCCTTACCCCTCAATTAGACCCCCCCCCCCTATGGGGGGCATAGAGCTTATATAGGTCCTCTATAGGTCTAGGTCTCTATAGGTCTAGGTCTCCATAGGTCTATATAGGTCTCAGGTCCACCTTCTCTGTCCATCAACCCTTACACAATAACACAACACAGAGAACAATACCCCTTACACAATAACACAACACAGTGGACAATACCCCTTACACAATAACACAACACGGTGAACAATAACCCTTACACAATAACACAACACAGGCTGTGTTCTGCCCATCAAACACAAATGTTTGGTCAAACCATTGGAATTGCATTGTGGCGGCCATTAAACACAGGCAAGACACATAACATGTGTTCTGAATGTGTGTATGGGGCCTTACAAAACATTTCAACTTTAACAAGATACTTATCATTATAAAAGTAACAGGTCTATAATGTGTTATTCTTCACTCCATTCATAATCTAAATGATTAAAAGCCATTACCAACTACATGTACTTGTAAAATGTTTATCAAAGCAGTTTTGTTTAATCAGAACAATTAATCCATTGATTTAAACTCATTATCTCATCTTTAAAATCATTTTTTTTAACCCACTAGATTTAATAACATCTTATTGTGCATTGGGCCAGATCTGGCGACTTTTTGAATGACAATAGAATAATGTGCGATATGACCACAATGTCACGAAATATCTCATTTTAAAGCTGCACATCTCTAGTTTACACCGAAAAAATAATAATGTTCCTAGCATGTTCCATCGTTTACTTATAAGCATTTTAGTACACCTTGGTTTGACTTATCACTGAAACCAAGGTCTACTGAAAAGCTTATAAGTAAACGATGGAACAAGCTATAATCATAATTATTTTTTCATTGTAAAGTAGTGACTTGGAGCTATAAAATGAGACATTTCGTGACATTGTGGTCATATCTCACATTTTCCGATTGCCATTAAAAAAGTCGCCAAATCTGGCCAATGCTGGCCAATGCCCCATTTCTTAATTCGTCATTTTAATGCAATAAGAGGGATCAGCGATCTAAATAAAATACATGACGTTTTACTTTCATTTTCAAATTAATACCCAGAAGTGCCACCAGATGGCGGGAACGTTCCATTATTCTGATTTCTGCAAAAGTGTCAAATCTGGCTAAATCACTTCCTGTCAAACGGAAGTAAACAAAGGAGGCTAATATGACCCCTAGCACATAGCTTGGCTGTCCGGATTGCTAAACTAACAATAGCTTTTTCATAACTTAGTCAGATTAAGCTTAAAAACGGCCAGGAACATCCCAACATATCACATTTTTTGCCGCGGATCACATAGAGACAGCGCGCGTGCACGATAGTGCACGATCGAGCAGGTTTCGGCCGGTTTTGGTAGATTACTTTTTTTTTTTTTTAAGTAAAAAAATTCCATTATTTTGTTATAATAAGACGTACTGACAGGGCAGTACGTCTACTACGCAGATAACGTCATTGGCCACGAGGGATTTGTTGATTTAACACGCAAATAACATCAATGGCCACTAGAGGGTTTAATATATATATATTTTTTTTTTATCCCATGATTTTGTAACCCATTTTTCACCCCTGTGTCAATCATCTAATGTGATTCTGGGCTCTACACACCCTCCACCAACCTAGTCCCCATATATGGGGGACAAGGGGAGAGCAACGGACTTGAACTCATGCTTCCTTCATGCCTGAGTGTCCATGTTGCTCCTTTACACCTGACAGGGGGGAGTTTCCCTGGTTGGACGTAGCGTGTGGAAGGAACACGTTATTCCAACCAGTTCCTTTCCCCTCCATCAGGCGGGGAATCCTCCAATTTAAGGAGGATTAACCATCTCTGACAAGTCACCTTAGTGCCGGGACACTTTAAGGAACATTCCTATTCATTCATTTTAACGATTTTATTGTAGCTTTTTAAAGGACCACTTCACCACTTTTCAAATGACCTTCATATAATTGGTCTTCACGACCAGTGACATCATCGATGGGGAATACAAGCTAATAAAAACGGCAGACTTTGTATTCCTGGAAAGTTGCAATACGAAAATGCAAGCCATCGTTCTCATGATACGAAAAATCTCTCTCTCTCTCTCTCTCTCTCTCTCTCCCTCTCTAATATATATATATAGATATCGTTCATTTGTATAGATAACGATCACCTTATCGATCAGGCTTATCGAGCCGGGTTCTTATCGAGACCACTGTTGAGCATTTTCTATTATTTTGTGGAAAGATGGGAGACGATAACATTCTAAACAGAACCAGTATATTTTACTAAGGGCCTTCAAATACAGTACTTTTCTAACAGACTGAAGGCAATTGACCTTCTTACCAAAATAATAATATTAAATAAACTGTTAACTGGTTAATATGTCACTTTAAAAGCGTAATGTTGTTCACCTGGACAGCGCTGGTCGGCAGGTATCAATACACTTTTAGAACATGTTTGTGCCAGCGTGGATGATTAAATGTATTTTTTGATCGCCTCTTGTCTTGATTGCTTGATAAGCCCAAAGATTATTGATAATGGGTATACTCAATAAACCCAAAGCTTATCGATAACATGTACTGGATAAGCCCAAAGCTTATTGATACCGGGTACTCAATAAGCTTGTTATCGGATTGTTTCGGGTATCGGTTATCGAGCTCCATCCCATGGTACGGTACGGTACGGTACAGGTGCAGTGTGGTACGGTACGTTACGGTACGGATACACCCCTCCACCGCTCTGTGCCATGGTTCTTCTATTCTTTATTTGTTTTACTGAGGTTAAGGTTAGTAATAAGGTTAGGTTTAGACATAGTTTTACTGAGGTTAAGGTTAGGAATAAGATTAGGTTTAGACATAGTTTTACTGAAGGCTCATACATAGTCTGGATTTTCGGTGGTTAGGTGACCACCAAACTACAACATGACGTCACGAGCCGCGGTGAAGAGCAAACCACCGCTCCAGCCCTTCTCTCTGTTTTTACTCACCACCGCTCAACGTTATTTCAGCTCCGGTGGTCAGCTCACCACCGGAGTGGTGGTCACCTCACCACCGAAAATCCAGACTATGAATAGGCCTTGAGGTTAAGGTTAGGGAAAAGGTTAGGTTTAGACATAGTTTTACTGAGGTTAAGGTTAGGAATAAGGTTAGGTTTAGACATAGTTTTACTGGGAATAAGGTTAGGTTTAGACATAGTTTTACTGAGGTTAAGGTTAGGAATAAGGTTAGGTTTAACCATTTAAGCATAATTTACTTAGGTTACTTTAGGGGGAGGGGGGTGTTGGTAAATGGGTGACTCGTTTGGTATTAAATAAAAAAACATTCGCGGGACATCTTACATAGCGGTTTTTCACTTCCTGTCTCTCAATTTCCTGCTAAAACCGCTTTTCAAATTAAGACGCTCTAATGTTGAAGTGAACGGGTGGCGATCTGTGAGTTCCTTTTCAACCACTAGATGGCAGTGTTGGAGGTAAATGAGTTAAAGGGACACCTTATTTTATTACCATATAACCAGATCTTTATTTTAATTATGTTTGGGAGACAAGAAACATTTTCCTGGGGGGTTTTATGTGGGTAATAATTAATAAAATGTGTTTTTAGATATTTTAGTATTTCAAAGTGTCCGTGATGTCATGGACACTAGGCTCACTCCCTTCCTGGATGTTGTCTCAGTAAGACAGCATCTCCCCCTATCCACAAGGAGGAGCAGTGCACCAAAGCATTATGGGAATTGTAGTGCAGGAAGGTAGTGAGCTCAGTGTCCATGACATCATGGACATTATGAAATACTAAAATATCTAAAAACTCATCATTATTACCCACATATAAACCCCAGGACAGTGTTTCTAGTCTCCCAAACATCATTACAATAAGATCTGGTAACAAAAGGGGTGAAGTTTCCCTTTAATGTAATGCTAGCAGGACCAGTGGAGGAAGAAATACTCACATTTGTACTGGAGTAAAAGTAAAAGTTACAATATTAGACGTTTATACTCTTATCCACAATGACCTAGTAAGTATAACCACCTTGTAGAAATACTCTGCTACAGCATACAGGCCTGTAAAAGTACAACAGTATTGTGATAAAAACATACATACAGCACTCATTATGTACTATTTCACTTTCTGTCAAAATCTTTCACAAATGGCAGATCTACAAGATCATAGCACGGTGCATTGCAGCACATTGTGAGCTTGTAGATCTGCAGTTTTGGAAGAAACAAAGTAGTAAATTGTGCTTAAACGGTTACTGCATGTTTTAGAGGATAGAGTATGTGAGTAAATGTACTCAGTGAGTCTCCATCAGTGTTACAGAGGATAGAGTATGTGAGTAGATGTACTCAGTGAGTCTCCATCAGTGTTACAGAGGATAGAGTATGTGAGTAAATGTACTCAGTGAGTCTCCATCAGTGTTACAGAGGATAGAATATATGAGTAAATGTACTCAGTGAGTTTCCATCAGTGTTACAGAGCATAGAGTATGTGAGTAAATGTACTCAGAGAGTCTCCATCAGTGTTACAGAGGATAGAGTATGTGAGTAAATGTGCTCAGTGAGTCTCCATCAGTGTTACAGAGCATAGAGTATGTGAGTAAATGTACTCAGTGAGTTTCCATCAGTGTTACAGAGCATAGAGTATGTGAGTAAATGTACTCAGAGAGTCTCCATCAGTGTTACAGAGCATAGAGTATGTGAGTAAATGTACTCAGAGAGTCTCCATCAGTGTTACAGAGCATAGAGTATGTGAGTAAATGTACTCAGTGAGTCTCCATCAGTGTTACAGAGCATAGAGCAGGAAACCACTGAAGGTGTTGTGGTTGCTTTCATCATCACGGAGCCTGTAGTATCTATAACCCTCTAACCTCATGTTGACTGTGTCTCCCTGCTCCATCTCCACCACCACTGCATTAGAGATGTATTCAAAGTCGTCATGATTATTTTGTCCCCAGTTATTAATGAGTCGCTGATTATTTTTATACATTTGGATCCCCATATGCTGTGATGATCCACGGGTAGCTGCAGTGAATCTGAAGTAATAAACACCTCTGGATGGAGCGTGAAAAAAGCCTGCAACACACACAGGGGTCATGTTGGGGTCATGTTGGGGTCATGTTCACACGCACGCACGACGAGCACCTACCGTACAGACATGGAGGTCTGTATGGATGACGACTGTGCATTACATACACACACACACACACACACACACACACACACACACACACACACACACACACAGGGGTCATTTTGGGGTCATGTTCGCACGCACGGACGCACGCACACGCAGGGGTCATGTTGGGGTCATGTTCACGCACGCACGCACACACGCACGCATAAAGCTCATTAATCACCTTAATCACTTAATGTAAATCTCATTAGCATAATGAAGTTAATCACCACCTACCTGTAGATGTATTGTAGGCGTTGCCGATGTTGGTGTGCACTCTCTGATAAACCAGAGTGGTGTCAGAACTATATGGTCCAATCCATCCAGCACCCAAATAATAAGCACCGAAGGCCACCTTTGGTTGGTCTGTCAACACAAGAGATTATCACATTATTCATATGATTAGAAAAACATTCATTAGATTATTAATTACATGAGAGAGAGAGAGAGAGAGAGAGAGAGAGAGAGAGAGAGAGAGAGCTAAGAGAGAGCGAGAGAGAGAGAGAGAGAGAGAGAGAGAGAGAGAGAGAGAGAGAGAAAAGAGAGAGAGAGAGAGATAGCTAAAAGAGAAAGAGAGAGAGATACTGTAGAGAGAGAGAAAAGATAGAGAGAGAGAGAATGAGAGAGCTAAAAGAGAGAAAGAGAGAGAGAGAGAGAGAGAAAGAGAGAGAGAGAGAGAGAGAGAGAGAGAGAGAGAGAGAGAGAGAGAGAGAGAGAGAAGAGAAAAGAGAGAGAGAGAGAGAGAGAGAGAGAAAAGAGAGAGAGATAGCTAAAATAGAGAGAGAGAGAGAGAGAGAGAGAGAGAGAGAGAGAGATGAGAGAGAGAGCTAAAAGAGAGAGATAGAGAGATAGAGTTTTGAAATTGATTGATTGAAATATGTATTAACAGTTTGTAGAATTACAGTACATTTCAAGCACAAACTCAATACAAAGACTGATAACTGTGAGTGGACGACCCAATTAAGCATTACACTTGTTTACAACAGGGTCCACATTGTTCAATTCATCAAAACATTTAGAGACATACAAATAGACACTTCTATGTAGCTGAAGAACAGAACAGGAATTCATCATATAGGAAGCAAAAAGGGAAAAGAAACATACAGTGAGGGGAAATGGCGGGGGGGGGGGGGGGGGGGGTGGGGGGGGATTCAGATTTTACAGAGGCCAGTTTCGAATTGCAGCCATCCGTAGGTGCCCTTTGAGAGCGGTTTTGAAGGAGTCAAGGGCTTCACATGTCTTAATGACTGTTGGTAGGGCGTTCCACATTTTGGTGGCATAGGAGCGAAAATAATTTAGACCCTTGTTTGTGCCGAATCTGGGTTGTACATGGTTAGTTGCACTCCCTCTGGTGTTGTGGGTGTGGACTTCGTTTACATTAAGGAAGTATTTAGATAGAGAGAGAAAAGAGAGAAAAGAGAGAGATGAGAGAGATAGAAAGAGAGAGAGAGGAGGGGGCAGCTCATTCTATGATCTTGTAGATCTGATATTTGTGAAAGATTTTGACAGAAAGTGAAATATTACATAATGTTTTCATGACAACACTGTTGTACTTTTACAGGTGTTGTGGGTGTGGACTTCGTTTACATTAAGGAAGTATTTAGACAGGTACATGGGTATCTTGGTGGTGTAGTTAATCTTGTGGACCAGACCCATTGCAAGATGCTGTACTCTGTCGTCAACCCTAAGCCATCCCAGCCTGTCAAAGTGGGCAGGGGTGAGGTGGGTTTGGGGGGTGAGGAGAGAGAGAGATAGAGAGAGAAAAGAGAGAAAAGAGAGAGATGAGAGAGATAGAAAGAGAGAGAGGAGGGGGCAGCTCATTCTATGATCTTGTAGATCTGATATTTGTGAAAGATTTTGACAGAAAGTGAAATATTACATAATGTTTTCATGACAACACTGTTGTACTTTTACAGGTGTTGTGGGTGTGGACTTCGTTTACATTAAGGAAGTATTTAGACAGGTACATGGGTATCTTGGTGGTGTAGTTAATCTTGTGGACCAGACCCATTGCAAGATGCTGTACTCTGTCGTCAACCCTAAGCCATCCCAGCCTGTCAAAGTGGGCAGGGGTGAGGTGGGTTTGGGGGGTGAGGAGAGAGAGAGATAGAGAGAGAAAAGAGAGAAAAGAGAGAGATGAGAGAGATATAAAGAGAGAGAGGAGGGGGCAGCTCATTCTATGATCTTGTAGATCTGATATTTGTGAAAGATTTTGACAGAAAGTGAAATATTACATAATGTTTTCATGACAACACTGTTGTACTTTTACAGGCCTGTATGTTGTAACAGAGTAATGTGAGAGGCTCTATGATCCCCAGGTTCTATGTTCCCCAGGTTCTATGTTCCCCACTCACCCAGCCCCCCAAAAAAGGTTCTATGTTCTCCACATAAGTAAGAAAATGTTCTATAAAAGGGTTCCCCACTCAACCATGGAGGACGGGAGCGTACCTATGTTCCCCAGGTTATATGTTCCCCAGGTTCTATGTTCCCCACTCAACTAAAAAAGGTTCTATGTTCCCCATTTTCCTCTAAAAAAATGTCTATGTTCCCAGGGTTATTTTTTCTCTTAAATTTTTATCTCAAGATTTTGTAACCCAGTTTTCTTTTCACCCAGTGCCAATTATCTAATGTAATCCTGGGCGCTACACGTCCTCTGCCAACCTGGGGGGGGGGGGGGGGGGCAGCTATCCTTCTATGCATGAGGAGTCCAAGCTGCTTCTCGGCTATATTCATATAATCCTTAATTCCCATGTACTAATTTAGACGGAAGTTAAAGTGGGTCATGTTTGCAATTGTAACAGCTGAAATCAATAATAGCCAGTATCAGTATTCCGATATTAACCTGCAGGCCGCATGTGGCTCCCGAGCCACTTGTAAACCAAGTACTACCTCTCCAGGCACCACCATTATAACTTAATGTTAAAATACAGTAGAGCAGACTTCCGGCCTACCCATATTCAGCTATATCACACAGGAGCTTCTTCTCTCTGGTTTCTGTTTGTTTGTGTGGCATTTTAAACCCTTCGGGTGCTCCTAATTAGCAGCAGCCATTTTGCTGCTGCACTCTGGGAAGTGTAGTGTTGGCCACATTATGGAAGATGCCTACTACATCATTGTCAGGGGGACAATGATGTCACTGGTAGGCAGGAGTGTTCCCTTAAAGGACCACTTCACCACTTTTCAACCTATCTTCATATAATAGGTCCTCACTAATAATCATAAAAACATGGTGCAATGTTTTTCTACTCTGTCTGCGTCTCATAGGAGGGCAGTGGGCAGTTTAGAAACCGTCTTCCAGTGACATCATCAATGGGGAATACAAGCTAATAGAAACTGCAGGCTTTCTAGTCCTGAAAAGTTGCAATGCGAAAATGGAAGCCATCGTTTTCACGATAATGAAAATCTAAACATTTTTGTAAAAAAATCTTGTTTAAAAATAAATCTGCCTAATGATGATGTCACTGGAAGACTGTTTCTAAACTGCCCACAGCCCTCCTATGAGACACAGACTGAGTAGAAAAGAATCGTGCCATTTTATCATGATTATTAGTGAGGACCTATTATATGAAGATAGGTTGAAAAGTGGTGAAGTGGTCCTTTAATGATTAGGTAAGCAGAAAAGGCTCCTTTAATTGATTTCAGCTGTTACAATTCCAAACATAACCCGCTTTAATTAACTTCCCTTCCAAAGGGATTTTCTTTCACCGGAGGAAAACTATTCTCTATGGGGCAGTTCTCTATACTACAGTTCTCAAATCCCCTTTTGGCCAAAAAGTACAGTTTATACGGGTGGTGGGGGGCTCAGAGTGCATCCACTAAGGAAAGTAGGCTTTCTAATGACACAACTCGCCTTTGTTTTGGTGAGTAGCAAAAGCGTTCTTTTTATTTACGCTAAAGAGGAGAGGCTGGACTGCATTAATGCGAGCGGCGGAAGTTGAGAGTAACATAGCTCTAATGCAACGCATTTCAAAAGTTGTATTCTGTTTAAATACTCTGGGGCATGTAAAAGAGGGTGACATTTATTTATATAAATATCGTCCATGTTAATCCGCAAAACATACACTCCACATGCCTTCGGCCTGGTGGAGACAATAAAACATACACTCTCCACATTCCTTCGGCCTGGTGGAGACAATAAAACATACACTCTCCACATGCCTTCGGCCTGGTGGAGACATTAAAACATACACTCTCCACATGCCTTCGGCCTGGTGGAGACAATAAAACATACACTCTCCACATGTCTTTGGCCTGGTGGAGACAATAAAACATACACTCTCCCTATGCCTTCGGCCTGGTGGAGACAATAAAACATACTCTCTCCACATGCCTTCGGCCTGGTGGAGACAATAAAACATACACTCTCCACATGCCTTCAGCCTGGTGGAGACAATAAAACATACACTCTCCCCATGCCTTCGGCCTGGTGGAGACAATAACACATACTCTCTCCCCATGCCTTCATGGTGGAGACAATAAAACATAGTCTCTCCCCATGCCTTCATGGTGGAGACAATAAAACATACTCTCTCCCCATGCCTTCATGGTGGAGCCAATAAAACATACTCTCTCCCCATGCCTGCATGGTGGAGACAATAAATCATACTCTCTCCCCATGCCTTCAGCCTGGTGGAGACAATAAAACATACTCTCTCCCCA
Source organism: Protomyctophum parallelum (assembly GCF_964188405.1). NCBI lineage: Eukaryota > Metazoa > Chordata > Actinopteri > Myctophiformes > Myctophidae > Protomyctophum > Protomyctophum parallelum. The sequence goes on along the minus strand of NC_139698.1, from coordinate 58,661,710 downwards.
TGCCTTCATGGTTGAGACAATAAAACATACTCTCTCCCCATGCCTTCGGCCTGGTGGAGACAATAAAACATACTCTCTCCCCATGCTTTCAGCCTGGTGGAGACAATAAAACATACTCTCTCCCCATGCCTTCGGCCTGGTGGAGACAATAAAACATACTCTCTCCCCATGCCTTCATGGTGGAGACAATAAAACATACTCTCTCCCCATGCCTTCATGGTGGAGACAATAAAACATACTCTCTCCCCATGCCTTTGGCCTGGTGGAGACAATAAAACATACTCTCTCCACATGTGCCAGGGACGTTATCCCGTCTTATTGCCGTCTTTGTAATGGATGCCACGGGCGTTAAGACGTCCTCCCTTGGGATTTTTTTTTTTTTCAACCATATAAGCAGTCATTCCCGGCCTCTAAAGCTAAGTGTAATGAGTTTGCATGCTTTTTTGATAACAAAATCTTTAACATTAGAGCTGATATTATGAATGGTGCTGCTGCTAGCGCAAACCTTCAAACAGCAGCTAATGGTCCCAGGGTAGATCTCTCCAGGGGGAGCCTATTATCGTTTTGCGCAATTGATGAAGACGAACTCCGCAAAACCATATCACAGATGACATCTTCCTCCTGTTCATTGGATACAATTCCCACCACCTTTCTCAAAGAGGTCTTAGACAGTGTGATTGGAGATATCCTAAAAATTGTAAACAGCTCTCTACAATCAGGCGTCTTCCCAGACTCACTGACTGCCGTAGTTAGGCCCCTACTCAAGAAACACAATTTTGATCCCTCTGTTTTGGGTAACTATCGACCCATTTCAAATCTACCCTTTCTGGGCAAGGTTTTAGAAAAATGCATCTCTCATCAATTGGATGTATTTCTACAGAACAATAATGTGCACAACAAATTCCAATCTGGCTTTAGGAAAAATCACAGCACAGAAACAGCACTTGTAAAAGTAATGAATGATCTTAGGGTGTCTGCTGACAAGAAACATGTATCCGTTCTCTTACTTCTAGATTTAACGGCTGCATTTGACACGATTGATCATTACATTTTAATACAGCGTCTGGAGCACTGGATAGGCCTGTCTGGTACGGCCCTGTCCTGGTTCTCCTCCTACCTATCAAACAGAAGTTACTTTGTCAATCTAGCCGAGTTTGACTCAGACAAACACTACATCAGTTCTGGTGTTCCACAGGGCTCGATTCTTGGTACTCTGCTGTTCTCCTTGTACATGCTGCCATTGGGCGAACTCATTACCAATCACGGAGTCAATTTCCATGTCTATGCTGATGATACCCAACTATATCTTTCTGTTGCCCCAGATGATCCCTGTGCTTTAGACCCGCTGTTGACCTGCCTGTCTAGCATCAAATGTTGGATGAGTGAGAACTTTCTCAAGCTAAATGAGGATGAGACAGAAGTTCTCATAATCGGTTCTAGCGAGCAGAAATAATCAATAATAAGCAGACTTGGCAACCTGACTGTAGAAAGTAACAGTACAGTAAAGAACCTGGGGGTTATTATTGATTCTGAACTGAATTTTAATTCACACATTAATCATGTTACCAAGATTGCCTTTTTTCACCTTAGAAATATTGCACGAATCAGAGCCTATTTGTCCTTGGACGATGCAAAAACGCTAATCCACGCCTGTTTTTTCTCGGCTTGACTACTGCAATGCACTCTTTTCAGGACTGCCTTAGAAAACGACTGACAAAGCTAGAGTTTTAACTAGAACTAAGATGAGAGAACATATTACTCCAGTTATGGCATCACTGCACTGGCTTCCGGTTGTTTTTAGGATTGATTTTAAAATTATTTTACTTGTCTATAAAGCTCTCAATGGTCTCGCACCTCCGTACCTCCGTGACTGCCTACCTAGATAATTATGTCCCTAACCGCCCCCTCAGGTCCTCCAATGCTGGCATACTTGAAGTGCCTAAAAGAATGTGCACAAAAAAATATGGTGAGGCAGCTTTTTGCTTCTACGGCCCAACAGCCTGGAATAAACTTCCATTCGAGCTCAGACACGCACCCTCTGCAGACATTTTTAAATCTCAACTCAAGACTCACCTCTTCACTCTTGCTTTTAGTTGAGTTTTACTATGTACGTTCCTACCCTGCCCTGACTGATTGCTGCATGTGGTGTTTTTATTTGTTTTTATTTGCTTTGACTTATTTTATGTTCTTATATTCAATTGTGTTCTTTGCCATTGTTCTATCATTTTAACTACTTGAGTTTTATTGTATTATATTTTTGTGTCCTGCCCTGTGAAGCACTTTGAGCTGCATTTATGTATGAAAGGTGCTATACAAATAAAGTTTATTATTATTATTATATTTTGAAAATTCCTCTAATCTCGTGTACAGGTGATGACATGCACATTACATGCATAATATAATTACAAATTCTCTCTTTTTTATAATGGGAGAATTGGCACTCAGAGCCTAAACTGGTGACCACCAGGTGGCGCTGAAGGAGTTCATGCCTTCGGCCTGGTGGAGACAATAATGGACTCAGTGTTGAAAACCACTGCTCTACTCTAGTCTATACCACCATTATATAACCTTTTTTTTAGAGGAAAACGGGTTACATAGAACTTTATAGCTAAATGGGGAACACAGCAGGTTTTCAACCTGCTGTGTAGGACAGCAGTACGTAGGCTAAGAAGGTTTTCAACCTGCTGTGTAGGACAGTAGTACGTAGGCTAAGGTTTCAACCTGCTGTGTAGGACAGTAGTACATAGGCTAAGGTTTCAACCTACTATGTAGGACAGCAGTACGTAGGCTAAGGTTTCAACCTACTGTGTAGGACAGCAGTACGTAGGCTAAGGTTTCAACCTGCTGTGTATAGGACAGTATGTAGGTGTGGCTCAAGGTGTCTGTGAGTGGGGTGACAGGGCTTGCTTTGCCAGCTCACAGGCAGGCGCACCTGCAGCAGATTGTGTCAATTAAATGAAGGACAGCTGCTGTGTATATAAGGAAGCTAATGTGCTTTAATGTGTTCTCTGTTGCAGTGAGAGGCTGGGTCCAGACAGAGCCACACAATACTCAACATTCCTGCCTCTTATAATTGGATGTTTAATGTCACACGGTGACTGTTTAGTTCATGTTATAGGATTCACATTGAGGACACACTGTGACTTGTTACACTTTAGTTTAGGCTCCTGTTAATGACGGAGACAGTGTTTGATGACCAATTCCCTGGCTTAGGAGGAATAAACAGCCTACTTGAGAACAACTGCCTGTGTCGTGTCCTTCCGTGCCCTGGGTTGGTACTAGTTTTGTCACAGTAGGCTAAGAAGGTGTTCAGGGAAAAGGGTGTGTTACGGCCGTAGTCCTACAGGTATGTGTTTGTGCGCGCAGCGCGCACCCCGTTGCCTATTCCCTCCCTATAGATCCGTCAGCGCAGCCATTGGCTCCAACCGGCTCCTACACCTGAGTCCACCTCTACTCAATATCTTAGTCCACGCAGTATTCATTGTAGGTACATCTTTTTTTTCTAAATGTGAAGGTAATTACCTGCATTCTCTCTGGTGGCCAGTTGCTCCACTCGACTCACACTTTGATTCAGCATCATTTCTACACTGGACAGCTGAGCAAGGTTGGCTGAAATCATAACAATATTAACATTAAATCACTCATTAATTAATGCAGTCAAATATCAAAATATGGTTGAGGGAGAGATTTCTGTTGACCCTGAATTTATTCTAAAGATCATGTATTTTAATACAATCCGCCTGTGAAGAAAGGTCTTTATTTTTTATCGTATTTTAATTTCATAGTTAAACTATTTATTTTACACTGAAGGGTCATTTTGACCCAGCCAGTATGGTTAGGTGTTAAAACACTTCTGGGGTAGTTCATCTACTCTGGCTTCGGTGTTTCACCCCAGACATTTTATGTTGCAAATTCATGTCTTACGACATCCTATATGAACCTTTTGTGACTTGAAAATCCATTTTAACCATGTTAGACTAATTGAAAACACACGTCTCTGCTTCTGGTGACTGATATTGGCCCGGTTTCCCAAAGGACACATGGTGTAAGTGGTATGGTGTAGCACATGCTCAGATGCCCTCTAGGCCGCACACATGAACATTTATAAACAATTATACTATTTTTTTTATAAAGAAAGTAAAGAGAGCCTGTCAGCTGTCCAGCAGTCCAAATATTATTACATTAAATGTCAACGCAATGGTAGGCCTGAGGTCTACCATTGCGTGGCATATCTAAAACTACTACTAAAAAAGTAGGACAGGTGACTTGTTGTATTTATGCATAGGTACTTTAAGGTGTATTATGGATGTTTGCTGGTTCAAAATTTAACATTGATGATGTGGTATTGAAGTGTAATTTGTATTTCTGCCTCTTGGCCTCCAGTTCCCACTTGTAAGTCTCAATGTGATTTTACTGGTTAAATAAAGGTTAAATAAATAAATAAACATCTATGCACGGAATGTATATGTTCACAGGCTTCTTCCTAGAGGGAATCTGAGCATGTGCGGCACTACAAGTCTTACACCATATGCGTTTGGGAAACCCAGCAATTGACTTTATTTCTATCATTTGCTTTTCCCGGTGATGTATTTCAGTCACAGATAGTGACTGGAAATCGCTCTGGATTAAGAGCATCTGCTAAATTCCTAAATTGTAAGAAAAAACATTGAATGTAAATATCAGAGACATAGCTTTTTCAGAAAACTGTCAGGATGTAGAAAACATTTTTAGAATCTGATCTCAGGTCAAAATGGGTTAAGCTAAATGTCATCAAAATTGGTCCGTGGCTCAAATGCTGAATAAATAATTGGCCTTGATATGAAAATAGTTGAAAACCACTGTTTTATGGCATTTTAATTACATAGTTAAACATTTATGTTACGTTTGAGCCCAGATTAAGAGTTATTCATTTTTATTATTTATTTATTTAAAATGGAAATGAAGAGTTTACATAGTACACATAGTGCATGCATAAACTTTAATCGCAGCGGCCAATTTGTATTGGTGGTGGGGAGAGGGGGCGGGGGTCGCGAGACATGGCCAAAGCATTTCCGGTGGTCCCCAGAGGGGGTCTCTGGAGGGGGTCCCCAGAGGGGGACTCTAGAGGGGGTCTCCAGAGGGGGTCTCCGGAGAAGGTCCCTAGAGGGGGACTCTAGAGGGGGTCCCTAGAGGGGGTCCCTAGAGGGGGTCCCCAGAGGGGGTCTCCAGAGGGGGTCTCCGGAGAAGGTCCCTAGAGGGGGACTCTAGAGGGGGTCCCTAGAGGGGGTCCCCAGAGGGGGTCTCCAGAGGGGGTCCCCCTCTAGAGTCCCCTACTCAGTGAGCTCTCTGGAGTGAGTGTGGAACTATAGTGGCCCTCTGGAGTAAGTGTGGAACTATAGTGGCCCTCTGGAGTGAGTGTGGAACTATAGTGGCCCTCTGGAGTGGGGAACTACCCATAGATCTGAAGTCCCGTTAGTCCAAACATGCACTGCTCCCGTGCTTGCGGTTAGGTTTAGGTTTGCTCCCGTGCTTGTGGTTAGGTTTAGGTTAGGGTTAGAGATAGGGATAGTAATTTCGGAACAATGAACCTTCTGACTAATGACACGGCACCCTGGAGTGAGTGTGGAACTATAATGGCTATTGTGTCTGGTCAATGTTCATTAGAACAATGTGAAGTTATTAACCTTCATTCTGTGCATCCAGCCGGGCTTTCATGGCTGTCCGTTTAGCTGAAAACAGAACAAACAGAACATTAACATTCAAGTCAATCATAAATACTAAATATAGCAGGGGGCGGACATGTAAAGATGTGGCTTTTGGTGACTAGTTTCTGAATTTTGGTGTGGTGTTGGGTATGGGTATAAGGTTTTCAAAATGCTGTGCAAATGCACAATCTACACAAGTGGTGTTTCCCGACGACAGTTAGGTCACACAACGCCAAACCGGCTGCGCACTGCGTAGCCAGTGAAGACTTTGGGGTAACGGGTTTGCTGCTACGTGCAGTCTTAGGGGGCAATGGGGGCATGTGCGCAAGCTACTCACCACCTAAAATCCCTTTTGAAAACCCGGCCACCAATGCATGAGCTGGCCCTGCATTCTCTCGCTCTCTCTTGTCGCACGCACGCACGCAAACACGCAGTATTCATTGTAGGTATACATAATTATTTTTCTAAATGTGAAGGTAATTACCTGCATTCTCTCTGGCCAGTTCCTCCACTCGACTCACATTTTGATTCAGCCTCATTTCTACGCTGGACAGCTGAGCAAGGTTGGCTGAAATCATAACAATATTAACGTTAAATCACTCATTAATTAATGCAGTTTGATTACAACACCAGTAGTGCTTATAGTTAAATAATGTTTCTGAATGCTATTAATCAAATATGGTTGAGGGAGAGGTTTCCCAAAGGACACATGGTGTAAGAGGTATAGTGTAGCACATGCTCAGATGCCCTCTAGGCCACACACATGAAAATATATAAACATATGCAGTACATATATATACAATTTTTTTCCCTAGAACCTATTGTATTCCTGGGACATATGAGAACTCTGGCCTTTGTGTTTCACCCCAGACACTTTTCATGTTGCTTGATTCAAGATTTTCATATTTCAGAACCCACCTCACCCCTGCCCATTTTGATAGGCTGGAATAGCTTGGGTTGGTGACAGAGTAGCCTTGCAGTAGTAACTTGCAATGGGCCTGGTCTACACGATTCTCTCTGTGGAACTATAGTGGCCCTCTGGAGCGAGTGTGGAACTATGGTGGCCCTCTGGAGCGAGTGTGGAACTATAGTGGCCCTCTGGAGCGAGTGTGGAACTCTAGTGGCCCTCTGGAGTGAGTGTGGAACTATAGTGGCCCTCTGGAGCAAGTGTGAAACTATAGTGGCCCTCTGTAGCGAGTGTGGAACTCTAGTGACGCTCTGGAGTGAGTGTGGAACTATAGTGGCCCTCTGGAGTGAGTGTGGGACTATAGTGGGTCTCTGGAGCGAGTGTGGAACTATAGTGGCTATTGTGTCTGGTCAATATTCATTAGAACAATGTGAAGTTATTAACCTTCATTCTGTGCATCCAGCCGGGCTTTCATGGCTGTCCGTTTAGCTGAAAACAGAACAAACAGAACATTAACATTCAAGTCAATCATAAATACTAAATATAGCAGGGGGCGGACATGTAAAGATTTGGCTTTTGGTGGCTAGTTTCTTAATTTTGGTGTGGTGTTGCGTATGGGTATAAGGTTTTCAAAAAGCTGTGCAAACGCCCAATCTACGCAAGTGGTGTTTCCCGACAACAGTTAGGTCACACAACGCCAAACCGGCTGTGCACTGCGTAGCCAGTGAAGACTTTGGGGAAACGGGTTTGCTGCTACGTGCAGTCTTAGGGGGCAATGGGGGCATGCGCGCAAGCTACTCACCACCTAAAATCCCTTTTGAAAACCCGGCCACCAATGCATGAGCTGGCCCTGCATTCTCTCGCTCTCTCTTGTCGCACGCACGCACGCACGCACGCAAACACGCAGTATTCATTGTAGGTATACATCATTTTTTTTCTAAATGTGAAGGTAATTACCTGCATTCTCTCTGGCCAGTTGTTCCATTCGACTCACATTTTGATTCAGCCACATTTCTACGATGGACAGCTGAGCAAAGTTGGCTGAAATCATAACAATATTAACATTAAATCACTCATTAATTAATGCAGTTTGATTAAAACACCAGTAGTGCTTATAGTTAAATAATGTTTCTGAATGCTATTAATCAAATATGGTTGAGGGAGAGATTTCTGTTGACCCTGAATTTATCCTAAAGATCATGTATTTTAATACAATCCCCTTTTTAATTTCATAGTTAAACTATTTATTTTACACTGAAGGGTCATTTTGACCCAGCCAGTATGGTTAGGTGGTACAACACTTCTGGGGTAGTTTATCTACTCTGGCTTCGGTGTTTCACCCCAGACATTTTATGTTGCAAATTCATGTCTTACGACATCCTATATGAACCTATTGTGACTTGAAAATCCATTTTAACCATGTTAGACTAATTGAAAACACACGTCTCTGCTTCTGGTGACTGATATTTGCCCGGTTTCCCAAAGGACACATGGTGTAAGAGGTATAGTGTAGCACATGCTCAGATGCCCTCTAGGCCACACACATGAAAATATATAAACATATGCAGTACATATATATACAATTTTTTTCCCTAGAACCTATTGTATTCCTGGGACATATGAGAACTCTGGCCTTTGTGTTTCACCCCAGACACTTTTCATGTTGCTTGATTCAAGATTTTCATATTTCAGAACCCACCTCACCCCTGCCCATTTTGATAGGCTGGAATAGCTTGGGTTGGTGACAGAGTAGCCTACAGCAACTTGCAATGGGCCTGGTCTACACGATTCTCTCTGTGGAACTATAGTGGCCCTCTGGAGCGAGTGTGGAACTATGGTGGCCCTCTGGAGCGAGTGTGGAACTATAGTGGCCCTCTGGAGCGAGTGTGGAACTCTAGTGGCCCTCTGGAGTGAGTGTGGAACTATAGTGGCCCTCTGGAGCAAGTGTGAAACTATAGTGGCCCTCTGTAGCGAGTGTGGAACTCTAGTGACGCTCTGGAGTGAGTGTGGAACTATAGTGGCCCTCTGGAGTGAGTGTGGGACTATAGTGGGTCTCTGGAGCGAGTGTGGAACTATAGTGGCTATTGTGTCTGGTCAATATTCATTAGAACAATGTGAAGTTATTAACCTTCATTCTGTGCATCCAGCCGGGCTTTCATGGCTGTCCGTTTAGCTGAAAATAGAACAAACAGAACATTAACATTCAAGTCAATCATAAATACTAAATATAGCAGGGGGCGGACATGTAAAGATTTGGCTTTTGGTGGCTAGTTTCTGAATTTTGGTGTGGTGTTGGGTATGGGTATAAGGTTTTCAAAAAGCTGTGCAAACGCACAATCTACGCAAGTGGTGTTTCCCGACGACAGTTAGGTCACACAACGCCAAACCGGCTGCGCACTGCGTAGCCAGTGAAGACTTTGGGGAAACGGGTTTGCTGCTACGTGCAGTCTTAGGGGGCAATGGGGGCATGCGCGCAAGCTACTCACCACCTAAAATCCCTTTTGAAAACCCGGCCACCAATGCATGAGCTGGCCCTGCATTCTCTCACTCTCTCTTGTCGCACGCACGCACGCACGCACGCACGCAAACACGCAGTATTCATTGTAGGTATACATAATTTTTTTTCTAAATGTGAAGGTAATTACCTGCATTCTCTCTGGCCAGTTGCTCCATTCGACTCACATTTTGATTCAGCCACATTTCTACGATGGACAGCTGAGCAAAGTTGGCTGAAAACATAACAATATTAACATTAAATCACTCATTAATTAATGCAGTTTGATTAAAACACCAGTAGTGCTTGATGGATAATTTTAAATGGAATCCATCTTTAAAATAATGATACTATGTAAGGACTGTATAAGGACTGTATTAATACTGTATTAAATAATAATAAACAATAGCTTAGGATCGATAGCTTGAGAGCTAGAGCTAGAAAGAACTCCGGAGCACCGGAACTGAATAAATACTTATACTTTAGAAAGTAATCTAAGTACCATAAATACTCTTTACCAGAATAGAAGCAGAGGGCTTGTAACTTTACAGAAATGGATATAAAAACCATTTAGGCTATGATGAGTAAAAGTTAGAGTATAACAGAGTTAACCAATATACCTTAGAATGAATTGACGGACACAAGAAAGAGAACTCAGACAAGCAGAACTTAGAGGGAGGTTCAATCAGATATATTCACCATTGCTTCGGGAGAGAAGAAGACATGTCATCCGGACAGCGTTTCACAACGATCTCTCCCCATGTTCAAATTGAACAGGGTTGATATAGCATACCGTAATCAATACACCGAACAATGTGTTGAACAACAAGGTTAAAAAACATATTTGTTCACAAATGGACAGATAATGCAAGACGTCACGAATATTGCACACAGGAACTATCTCACGGGGCAGAGATAGTCCTGATATGAATATCAGTTAGTGGGACCGGGGGAGACAGGGCAGTTTACCAGTCTGTCAGAGCGAATACTAACTTTCAAGGGCAAAAACACAGAGGCTGGGTGTTATGGCCAACGAAAACAAAACAATTCTTATCTACCAACGCTGGCTAGGGAAAAGGGTTACTATCGAGACTCCGGCAGGGCCAGAACCATACTATTTTAACGTCAGTGGGACAGCCGGACATCAAATGTCAGTCACAGGGCAATTAGATTAAAAGGTCAAAAGGTCAAAAGGCCATTCACCCACAAACTAGACCAAATATATCTATCAACTCCATCGCATTTTGTGGGCGAATGGTCATGTGACCCCTGACAATATCAAATCCTCAGGGGAAACTTTACTTTAACAATGAATCAAACAGGAACAGAATGGCAACAGGAACAATGAAAAAAAACAAAAAACACAATGATTTCAACTTTACTAGGCATAAAATCCTTATTTAGATGGTACTCGTGGGAAAGAGAAAGAATGGCTTTTCTCTCTTGATGATGATGATGATGATGAAGATATCTTCGGGGCCGGCAACCGACCCAGCAAACCGTTGCAGCCTCCTGGCCGGCGAGATGTGTCATTTGACCACATGAGTGTTCATTTTTGGAGCAGTTCTTCTGGCTCGCCATCAGCTCTTTGTCGGAACTGAATCTGCGAGAGTTCTTTTGGACAGTCAACCAGCTCTTAGTCGGAGCGGACTGCATGCCCTAGTTCTTCCGATTCTTCGCCCCTCCCCCCCCCCCTAATGACAGGTTCACAGATACATTCTCTGCAAACCGCCATGTGGGCGATACTGATATGGCGTCACATGGTTCAAGAGCTTGGAGAGGGGAAACGGGGTATTCCGATGGTGATATTATTCATGCGCTCCAGCGCGAGGTCGCAACAATGTCTTTGGGAGTCCCTTAGTACCATATAAAGGTCAAAATATAGAATCAAGTGATACTGGGGAGATTAATGCCTAGTCCAATCAAACTCATGATGATAAAAACCAAAATAATAAAATGGAGAAGGAGATGTTCCTATCTTAACAATTTAGGGTGAAAGGGGTGGTTCTGGGATAATAGGTTATGTTATGGGGAAAATAAAGCTAACTGTTTACAGGGGGGATATTCCAATTTAGGGGAAATATGAATCCAATATGAAATTTAAAATAATCAAAATATGGTGAGGTGGGATAATGAATCATAATGGAATGAAATTTAGATTGTCCCAAAGATGGGATAAATCAGTTCAAATAATCTATGTAATGGGTTCTCAGATCTTATGATGAAATGGAATGGTTATAAGAGTAAATATTAAATCAAATCAAATCAAAATTACCTAATATTTATTTAATTGTGGGGAGAAGGGAATATTAGGGGAACATGTCTTGGGAAGCAGATATTAGCAAACAGAAAAGAAAAACATTCAATAAACCACATACAACATGAAAACAAAAAAAATGTCTGGTGAAACGAAAACAAAAAATGTCTGGTGAAACGTGAGTGGAATAAATTTGTTCCATATGGGAAATCTATGGGCAACTGATTAGGGCAAACTGTTCTGGGGGTTGGGCCTAACCATAGTGAATTCAGACGGTTCTGAGTTGGGTCGGGATCAAGTGTCAAACCTTGTACAAGGATGGAATGTCGACGTCCACAATCAACAGAGCAATCAGACAAATGAAGAGAAGTCAGACCAGCCGAACAATCTCCCTCGTATTTTGTGGAAGTCGAAATTCCGTCGGTTTGTCCCTTGAACACGACCCGCACAGAAGTCCGTATCTGGAGATAAAACAGATAAAACAAAGAACAAACTGGTGAATGAAATGAAAATAAATAAAATAAAACATAAAATAATAAAATAAAATAATAATTCTGACAAACACTTCAAACTGGTTCTAACACCTGCGCATGTGCACTGGGCAGATGAAAGAGAAAGGTATCTTAAAAATATATATATATATATAATATTTATTCATTTTTCTCCTGAGGGCCTGGTCTTTATCAAAATAACCAATATTTATATAGATATTTATATTTCTCCTGAGCGTTCCGTAAAAATGCACTTTTTATGGTCTGACGACCGTTGAATCCGAACGACACATGTTAAAGTATGTAAACGACTGAACGTTCACATGTTATGCACAAAATGATGTCTTAGCTGGTAGAGAGCTGTATGCCTCCCAGAAATAACTGATTATTCTGGGGTAGTTAAAAGTATGTGGTTGACTGATCAATACACATGTTTTGTAAAGTATGTAAACGACTGATCGTTCACATGTTATGATTGCTTTCAGGAATAACTGATTATTCTGAAGGCCTGGATGAACAGACTGATCTATTCACCCCTAAATTAGCACACTAATTTACTGATAAACTGTATGCCTCCCAGAAATAACTGATTATTCTGGGGGATTAAAAGTATGTGGTTGACTGATCAATACACATGTTTTGTAAAGTATGTAAACGACTGATCGTTCACATGTTATGATTGCTTTCAGGAATAACTGATTATTCTGAAGGCCTGGATGAACAGACTGATCTATTCACCCCTAAATTGGCACACTAATTTACTGATAAACTAGTTGTGCTACTATTCTAAGTAAACAATAAATGTGAGAATCACAGAGAAAATGAAAACAGGTTGTACTGTGAAATCTAGTAGCGCTCCAGGAATTCAACAGTATAGGGAGGGAGAGCACGTCTCTGAATGACCAAGGATAGAGGGCAAAGAGAAAGATAAAGTATTCTGTTACCACAGTGAACAGTTTGACACATGAAGTCTGTACACTGGACTTTAAGAAAGTACAAATAAAAATAGAATAATAATCACTTGTTTTAACTAATTGAGTGAGATATCAAGACTAACTGTGACATCTGTTTGTTTTTTTTGTTTGTTGTTAGTACTATAGACTATAGCACCTGAATTGTCAACATAAAGAATTCAAATTAAAAAAATAAAATAAAAATAATTCAATTTAAAATCAAAAGCGAAAATCTAAAATTAAAATTAAAATTAAAATTAAAATTAAAATTGAAACTGAAACTGAAACTGAAACTGAAATTGAAATTGAAATTAAAATTAAAATATTTCAAAATTAAAATCAAAATTAAAATATTTCAAAAGATTTTTTTTTCCTTTTTTTAATGAAAAATAAAATAAAAATAAAAATAAATAAAAAATAAAAATGTAAAAATAAATGTCAATAAAATAAATACATTTAAATAAATAAATTAATAATACTGGGAAGTTTACCTAACGTAAAAATGAAATATTAAATGTTATTTAGTTGGGTTTTGGTAGAATGGAGGCTATACTTGAGAAATGGTGGAATCGGAGTCTGACAGTAATTGTCGTCTTGATCCTATATTTCTTAATAATGTAATATTAAATGTAGAACTCACGCACACATGCAAACACAGAGAGAGAGAGAGAGAGAGATATCAAAGAACAGTGTGATCTGTTCGCTTTGGAAAATGGTGAAATGATCCTTTAAGGGGAAAACATTCTAAAGGGAGAATAACTAAGAGTTTACACTGTTGAATGGTCATGGTCAAGATAGGATGTTGTGACCATTCATAAATTGAACAAAACAAACTTGGGACCCTTCCTAGCACCTAATAATTTAGTTCAGGGCAATCTGCGATATCTCCTATTAACCCACCCTGACACACACGGATAAGCACACACACACGTGCACTAAGACTGGGAGGGAGAAACATGCACGCACACACACACGCATTACATGACATACAGCAGGGGTGGATTCACACACACACACACCCACGTGCACACACTGGGAGGGAGAAACATGCATTCACGCACGCATATGCACACACACACACCTGGCACGCGCACACGCACACCGACAGACAGGGAGAGAGTTGACATTCCGCTCTCCCCTGACAGAGATAAGAAAATAGTAAAACAAGAGCACACTCTAAAATAGAGAGTGCCTTCACAGACACTATTGGATGATTAAAAGAATATTAATTTAAAAACAATGGGAATTAAATAGGCAAAATTTAATTATGGTATCAATAATCTCATATTGTTTTAGGATGTTAAAAAAATTGAATGAATTAATTGGTGTAAAACACTGGGAAAAGCGTGTGACTGAACACCAGTCTGTTTGTGGACCGTTATAAGGTAGAACATTTACCCTTGCATTGATCGCTCCGTGTCGACTCGGAGGAGAAAGCAAGAATAAATATTATATATACATTTCCCGCACACAATGAAGCGATCGTTCTACACCGAGTGCTGGAAAGTCCATATATCTAGTTACGATCCACAAACAGACCATGCTAAAATAATTTATGACATGAGAAAAGGTTCCGCTACTTTGTCTTAAGTTGATAAGCTAAAATGAATGCCTCGCTGCTCGAGGTGATATCAGGGGAAGAATTATAATGACAGTATAATCTATTTAAGCTAAAGAAAGACAGAGAAAGACATCAAGCATTGATTTACTTAACTTGTATCGCAGTAGGAAGAAGGAGCCAGCAGTAGAGAGACAGCCGGGGTCCAGGAGGGTTTGGGTCTGTGGAGGACCGTCCGATCATGGACAAACTTGTCAAACCCCATGCGTCGATCGCTCGTCCACAGATCCGTGGGGGGGTCCATGAAGTGTTCACTACTGTTGAGCCGTGAGCCGTTCACGGACCCCAAAATAAAAAATCGCTTGTCCGTCGAAATCTGATGACATGCATTCCGATACAATGGTAAACACTGATCAAAGGAAAACTCCATGCTCAAAAAAATTGCCCGTCTGATCCCTTCCTTGTGTGTGTCAAGTGAATTTGAGGAAGTGAATTTATAGGACTGGTTGTTTTCTTTTCGGAGTAGCTAATACATAAATTAGGCTTAAACTCGTTAAAGGAGGCAAGATTGGACCAAATGATGGATAATTTTAAATGGAATCCATCTTTAAAATAATGATACTATGTAAGGACTGTATAAGGACTGTATTAATACTGTATTAAATAATAATAAACAATAGCTTAGGATCGATAGCTTGAGAGCTAGAGCTAGAAAGAACTCCGGAGCACCGGAACTGAATAAATACTTATACTTTAGAAAGTAATCTAAGTACCATAAATACTCTTTACCAGAATAGAAGCAGAGGGCTTGTAACTTTACAGAAATGGATATAAAAACCATTTAGGCTATGATGAGTAAAAGTTAGAGTATAACAGAGTTAACCAATATACCTTAGAATGAATTGACGGACACAAGAAAGAGAACTCAGACAAGCAGAACTTAGAGGGAGGTTCAATCAGATATATTCACCATTGCTTCGGGAGAGAAGAAGACATGTCATCCGGACAGCGTTTCACAACGATCTCTCCCCATGTTCAAATTGAACAGGGTTGATATAGCATACCGTAATCAATACACCGAACAATGTGTTGAACAACAAGGTTAAAAAACATATTTGTTCACAAATGGACAGATAATGCAAGACGTCACGAATATTGCACACAGGAACTATCTCACGGGGCAGAGATAGTCCTGATATGAATATCAGTTAGTGGGACCGGGGGAGACAGGGCAGTTTACCAGTCTGTCAGAGCGAATACTAACTTTCAAGGGCAAAAACACAGAGGCTGGGTGTTATGGCCAACGAAAACAAAACAATTCTTATCTACCAACGCTGGCTAGGGAAAAGGGTTACTATCGAGACTCCGGCAGGGCCAGAACCATACTATTTTAACGTCAGTGGGACAGCCGGACATCAAATGTCAGTCACAGGGCAATTAGATTAAAAGGTCAAAAGGTCAAAAGGCCATTCACCCACAAACTAGACCAAATATATCTATCAGTGCTTATAGTTAAATAATGTTTCTGAATGCTATTAATCAAATATGGTTGAGGGAGAGATTTCTGTTGACCCTGAATTTATCCTAAAGATCATGTATTTTAATACAATCCCCTTTTTAATTTCATAGTTAAACTATTTATTTTACACTGAAGGGTCATTTTGACCCAGCCAGTATGGTTAGGTGGTACAACACTTCTGGGGTAGTTTATCTACTCTGGCTTCGGTGTTTCATCCCAGACATTTTATGTTGCAAATTCATGTCTTACGACATCCTATATGAACCTATTGTGACTTGAAAATCCATTTTAACCATGTTAGACTAATTGAAAACACACGTCTCTGCTTCTGGTGACTGATATTTGCCCGGTTTCCCAAAGGACACATGGTGTAAGAGGTATAGTGTAGCACATGCTCAGATGCCCTCTAGGCCACACACATGAAAATATATAAACATATGCAGTACATATATATACAATGTTTTTCCCTAGAACCTATTGTATTCCTGGGACATATGAGAACTCTGGCCTTTGTGTTTCACCCCAGACACTTTTCATATTGCTTGATTCAAGATTTTCATATTTCAGAACCCACCTCACCCCTGCCCATTTTGATAGGCTGGAATAGCTTGGGTTGGTGACAGAGTAGCCTACAGCAACTTGCAATGGGCCTGGTCTACACGATTCTCTCTGTGGAACTATAGTGGCCCTCTGGAGCGAGTGTGGAACTATGGTGGCCCTCTGGAGCGAGTGTGGAACTATAGTGGCCCTCTGGAGCGAGTGTGGAACTCTAGTGGCCCTCTGGAGTGAGTGTGGAACTATAGTGGCCCTCTGGAGCAAGTGTGAAACTATAGTGGCCCTCTGTAGCGAGTGTGGAACTCTAGTGACGCTCTGGAGTGAGTGTGGAACTATAGTGGCCCTCTGGAGTGAGTGTGGGACTATAGTGGGTCTCTGGAGCGAGTGTGGAACTATAGTGGCTATTGTGTCTGGTCAATATTCATTAGAACAATGTGAAGTTATTAACCTTCATTCTGTGCATCCAGCCGGGCTTTCATGGCTGTCCGTTTAGCTGAAAACAGAACAAACAGAACATTAACATTCAAGTCAATCATAAATACTAAATATAGCAGGGGCGGACATGTAAAGATTTGGCTTTTGGTGGCTAGTTTCTGAATTTTGGTGTGGTGTTGGGTATGGGTATAAGGTTTTCAAAAAGCTGTGCAAACGCACAATCTACGCAAGTGGTGTTTCCCGACGACAGTTAGGTCACACAACGCCAAACCGGCTGCGCACTGCGTAGCCAGTGAAGACTTTGGGGAAACGGGTTTGCTGCTACGTGCAGTCTTAGGGGGCAATGGGGGCATGCGCGCAAGCTACTCACCACCTAAAATCCCTTTTGAAAACCCGGCCACCAATGCATGAGCTGGCCCTGCATTCTCTCGCTCTCTCTTGTCGCACGCACGCACGCACGCAAACAAGCAGTATTCATTGTAGGTATACATAATTATTTTTCTAAATTACCTGCATTCTCTCTGGCCAGTTCCTCCACTCGACTCACATTTTGATTCAGCCTCATTTCTACGCTGGACAGCTGAGCAAGGTTGGCTGAA
Organism: Protomyctophum parallelum; assembly: GCF_964188405.1. Lineage (NCBI taxonomy): Eukaryota > Metazoa > Chordata > Actinopteri > Myctophiformes > Myctophidae > Protomyctophum > Protomyctophum parallelum. Next base: position 58,644,258 of record NC_139698.1, on the reverse strand, counting down.
ATCATAACAATATTAACGTTAAATCACTCATTAATTAATGCAGTTTGATTACAACACCAGTAGTGCTTATAGTTAAATAATGTTTCTGAATGCTATTAATCAAATATGGTTGAGGGAGAGGTTTTCCAAAGGACACATGGTGTAAGAGGTATAGTGTAGCACATGCTCAGATGCCCTCTAGGCCACACACATGAAAATATATAAACATATGCAGTACATATATATACAATTTTTTTCCCTAGAACCTATTGTATTCCTGGGACATATGAGAACTCTGGCCTTTGTGTTTCACCCCAGACACTTTTCATGTTGCTTGATTCAAGATTTTCATATTTCAGAACCCACCTCACCCCTGCCCATTTTGATAGGCTGGAATAGCTTGGGTTGGTGACAGAGTAGCCTACAGCAACTTGCAATGGGCCTGGTCTACACGATTCTCTCTGTGGAACTATAGTGGCCCTCTGGAGCGAGTGTGGAACTATAGTGGCCCTCTGGAGCGAGTCGAGTGTGGAACTATAGTGGCCCTCTGGAGCGAGTGTGGAACTATAGTGGCCCTCTGGAGCGAGTGTGGAACTATAGTGGCCCTCTGGAGCGAGTGTGGAACTGTAGTGGCCCTCTGGAGCGAGTGTGGAACTCTAGTGACGCTCTGGAGTGAGTGTGGAACTATAGTGGCCCTCTGGAGTGAGTGTGGGACTATAGTGGGTCTCTGGAGCGAGTGTGGAACTATAGTGGCTATTGTGTCTGGTCAATATTCATTAGAACAATGTGAAGTTATTAACCTTCATTCTGTGCATCCAGCCGGGCTTTCATGGCTGTCCGTTTAGCTGAAAACAGAACAAACAGAACATTAACATTCAAGTCAATCATAAATACTAAATATAGCAGGGGGCGGACATGTAAAGATTTGGCTTTTGGTGACTAGTTTCTGAATTTTGGTGTGGTGTTGGGTATGGGTATAAGGTTTTCAAAAAGCTGTGCAAACGCACAATCTACGCAAGTGGTGTTCCCCGACGACAGTTAGGTCACACAACGCCAAACCGGCTGCGCACTGCGTAGTCAGTGAAGACTTTGGGGAAACGGGTTTGCTGCTACGTGCAGTCTTAGGGGGCAATGGGGGCATGGGTGCAAGCTACTCACCACCTAAAATCCCTTTTGAAAACCCGGCCACCAATGCATGAGCTGGCCCTGCATTCTCTCGCTCTCTATTGTCGCACGCACGCACGCACGCACGCAAACACGCAGTATTCATTGTAGGTATACATCATTTTTTTTCTAAATGTGAAGGTAATTACCTGCATTCTCTCTGGCCAGTTGCTCCATTCGACTCACATTTTGATTCAGCCACATTTCTACGCTGGACAGCTGAGCAAGGTTGGCTGAAATCATAACAATATTAACATTAAATCACTCATTAATTAATGCAGTTTGATTAAAACACCAGTAGTGCTTATAGTTAAATAATGTTTCTGAATGCTATTAATCAAATATGGTTGAGGGAGAGATTTCTGTTGACCCTGAATTTATCCTAAAGATCATGCATTTTAATACAATCCCCTTTTTAATTTCATAGTTAAACTATTTATTTTACACTGAAGGGTCATTTTGACCCAGCCAGTATGGTTAGGTGTTACAACACTTCTGGGGTAGTTTATCTACTCTGGCTTCGGTGTTTCACCCCAGACATTTTGTGTTGCAAATTCATGTCTTACGTCATCCTATATGAACCTATTGTGACTTGAAAATGCATTTGAACCATATTAGACTAATTGAAAACACACGTCTCTGCTTCTGGTGACTGATATTTGCCCGGTTTCCCAAAGGACACATGGTGTAAGAGGTATAGTGTAGAGCATGCTCAGATGCCCTCTAGGCCGCACACATGAAAATATATAAAAATATGCAGTACATATATATACATTTTTTTTCCCCTAGAACCTATTGTATTTTTGGGACATATGAGAACTCTGGCCTTTGTGTTTCACCCCAGACACTTTTCATGTTGCTTGATTCAAGATTTTCATATTTCAGAACCCACCTGCCACCCTGCCCATTTTGATAGCCTGGAATAGCTTATGGTTGATGACAGAGTAGGCTACAGCAACTTGCAATGGGCCTGGTCTACACGATTCTCTCTGTGGAACTATAGTGGCCCTCTGGAGCGAGTGTGGAACTATAGTGGCCCTCTGGAGCGAGTGTGGAACTATAGTGGCCCTCTGGAGCGAGTCGAGTGTGGAACTATAGTGGCCCTCTGGAGCGAGTGTGGAACTATAGTGGCCCTCTGGAGCGAGTGTGGAACTACAGTGGCCCTCTGGAGCGAGTGTGGAACTGTAGTGGCCCTCTGGAGCGAGTCTGGAACTATAGTGGCCGTCTGGAGTGAATGTAGAACTATAGTGGCCCTCTGGAGTGAGGGTGGAACTATAGTGGCCTTCTGGAGCCAGTGTGGAACTATAGTGGCCCTCTGGAGCGACTGTGGAACTATAGTGGCCCTCTGGAGCGAGTGTGGAACTATAGTGGCCCTCTGGAGCGAGTGTGGAACTATAGTGGCCGTCTGGAGTGAATGTAGAACTATAGTGGCCCTCTGGAGTGAGGGTGGAACTATAGTGGCCTTCTGGAGCGAGTGTGGAACTATAGTGGCCCTCTGGAGCGAGTGTGGAACTATAGTGGCCCTCTGGAGCGAGTGTGGAACTATAGTGTCCGTCTGGAGTGAATGTAGAACTATAGTGGCCCTCTGGAGTGAGGGTGGAACTATAGTGGCCTTCTGGAGCGAGTGTGGAACTATAGTGGCCCTCTGGAGCGTCTGTGGAACTATAGTGGCCCTCTTGAGTGAGTGTGGGACTATAGTGGCCCTCTGGAGTGAGTGTGGAATTATAGTGGCCCTCTGGAGTGAATGTGGAACTATAGTGGCTATTGGCCATATTCAGATCGCAGCCATCTTGCCAGGAACGTGATACTACGTGATACTTCCCATAGACGGCTCTTTCATCCAAACAGAAAAGTCCTCTCTAATTATATTAAACAACGTTAAAATCACCAACATTGCAGTTGTAGGGACAGCTTGAATTATCGTCTTTCAATCTATAAAGTGTTTTTTCTTTCATAAAAAATCCACCGTAGACATTTTATGAGCTACTTCCTGTCAATAAATTCCTTGCAAGTGTTGGAGTTTGGAAGAGCTCGTTGACTGTCACTCAACAGCCCAGGCGTAACACCTGTTTTGAATGTGCACATAGTGCAGCAGGCAGCAGGAGGTTGCTTTACTGATAACGAGCGCTTCCATACTCTGATACTAGAAAATAATCATCTGCAAGGAATTTATTGACAGGAAGTAGCTCATAACATGTCTATGGTGGATTTGTATTAAACAAAAACTGCAATGTTGGTGATTTTGACGTTGTTTAATATAATTAGAGAGGACTTTTCTGTTTGGATGAATGGGCTGTCTATGGGAAGTGTCACCTAGGTATCACGCTGCTGGCAAGATGGCTGCGGTCTGAATATGGCCTATTGTGTCTGGTCAATATTCATTAGAACAATGTGAAGTTATAAACCTTCATTCACTTCTTCACTTGCAGCCAGCCGGGCTTCCATGGCTGTCCGCTTCGCTGAAAACAGAACAAATAGAACAAACAGCCAATTAAAATGCAGTCAATAATAAATACTAAATAGTTTCATTTAAAAACGCAGCAATAAGTTGAGTGTTTATTAACCCTAGAAGAACACTAAACCCAACTTTTTTCACACCATCACTAATTTAATCAGATGTAATATACACTACTAGTAATTGGTATACTGACCATGGTATTACTGTGCTTAAATGACCAGCCTGACCTGAACCCCACAGATATATATATATATTCAACAATACAACTTAGTTTAAAACTGCTATCAAAGCAAATCTGGGCTTTCATAACACCTCAACCTCTAATATTTTGAGATACAAGTTGTAGTATTTTTTTATTTTCACGAGCTGTATGCCAGAATGATCAAGATTATAACAAAACAAAGTTTTAAATATTTCACTTTATGCACAATTAATCCCGAATATATGAAAGTTTCACTTTTTTAATTATATTATGGAAGATAATTAATACATTTAATAAAATGAATATTCTAATGTTTTGAGATGCAGCTGTATAGTGTCCCTCTCCATCGACAGAATCATGAAAACCCCTAGCCGCAATTTGCAACTCTAGATTCTCCAGAGTTGCAATACCCTCCATTGACTTTTGTTTCATATAAATCCACCATAGACATGCTATGAGCGAATATGAGACTGCTCGCCCCTTTACCAACTCGCCCCCGCAATTTTTTTCTAATGTAGTTAACAATTAATTTAGTATTTCCCTCCTTCTCTGAAATGATCTTGTATACAGATGTATTTGATTGCATAGTAGTCGATCTCTAAAATTAGAAAGAACATCATGTCACAGAGACGGTGACTGCTTAATTAAGTTAATGTAGGACCTTCTAGCAGTTAATTTAGTTTTATTAATCACATACATAAATGTGCATGGTGATTTGGCACCTTCCCACAGAGCCAAAACTACTATTAACTGGTGTACTGACCATGGTAATACTGTGCTTAACTGACCAGCCAACTGGCCTGACCTGAACCACAGATAATTTATATTGTATTGTCAAGAGGAAGGAGTTAGACACTATATTCAACAATACAAATGAGTTTAAAGCTGTTATCAAAGCAAACCTGGGCTTCCATAACACCTCAACAGTACCACAGGCTGATCACCTCCATGCCACGCCCCATTTATGAAATAATGTGTTTAAAAGTAGCTCAGACCACGTATTGAGTGCATAAATAAATATGCTTTTCAGATGGTCGACATTTCTGTATTTGAAACGTTTTTTCTCATGACATATACTAATATTTTGAGATAGGATGTTTTGATTGTCATGAGCTGTATGCCAGAATCATCAAGATTAAATCAAAACAAAGGTTTCAATATGTCACTTTATGCACAATGAATCTATGGGCGCGTTCGGCTATGCGCACCGGGAATGTGGTCAGTTTGTTGAGTGTGGTGGGCGTTGACGTCACAGAGTGCGTTCAGTGTGCCTTATTTACGAACGACCAGTTACAACACACCATTCACACTGAGCAACCCTACCCTGAGGGTAGGGTCGCTCTGTGCGGGCACTCGGCACACCCGGTGCGCAGTGCACTGGATTTTCGAACGACAACGCACTGAGTGCACTGAATAAACCAACGACAAGAGAGCACACCAGTGCGTTCAGGGCGCATTTCCAAACGCGCCCCAAAATATATGAAAGTTTCACTTTTTGAATTATATTATGGAAGAAAATAATACATTTAACAAAATGAATATTTTGTTGATGTTTTGAGATGCAGCTGTGTAGTGTCCCTCTCCATCTCCCCTGAATTAAAACAATGTGGAGTTATAAACCTTGGTTTGCTTCTTCACTTGCAGCCAGCCTGGTTTCCATGGCTGTCAGTTTAGCAAGGAGGGCTGAAAACACAAGAGCATAACATTCAGTCAATCATGTCAAATAGTGTATTTTTATAGTGTATTATAAGTGTATATCAAGTATTAAATAAATACATTTAAAATATACTACCAATGTTTTAATATAATAACATTACAAACTAATGTGATTAAAATATATTTGATAGTATAACTAATACAAGTATACTTCAAATTAATGACTTTTATACTCCAAATAAAATGTAAGCATTATATATAATATATATGCAAATTTATACTTCTCCAAAGTATATATATATTATATATAATTCGGAAAAGTATACATTTGCATATATTTGCATATATAACTCTTAATTGGAGCAACGTACTATACATATGAATGGAAAAAGGGGAGAGAGACTGTCCAAACCAACAGACATTTCGATTCATGGTTTTACTAACAAATCACATAAAACAACATAAATCACCAAATAACTCCACAACAAAACCCTAAACACAATTACGCATAACATAACTCCAGTATACATTCAAATATTCAAATAATAACACAAATAAGAACAATAACACACGGTCCTTGGCGCCCCAGTGTATGCTGGGAAATGGACTTCCTCTAGCCACTCCCATTTCACCTGGCAGTATTTATAGCACATTAGTACTTAATATACTTAAACTTAATATACTGAAAGTTTATACTTGTATTGTATTTATAATGTATTAAAAATACAATCTGAAAATATATTTACTTAAAATATGCTAAGAGTGCATTTAAAAAATACAATCTACAAATATATTTTTAATTATTATATTAAAGTACATCTTACAATAAATGCATGTTCAGGAGAACTTGCTATGAATATATTGCTAATGGACTTAAAATATAATAATCACCAATATATTTTTAATTATTATAATTAAAGTACATCTTACAATAAATGCATGTTCAGGAGAACTTGCTATGAATATATTGCTAATGGACTTAAAATATAATAATCACCAATATATTTTTAATTATTATAATTAAAGTACATCTTACAATAAATGCATGTTCAGGATAACTTGCTATGAATATATTGCTAATGGACTTAAAATATAATAATCACCAATATATTTTTAATTATTATAATTAAAGTACATCTTACAATAAATGCATGTTCAGGAGAACTTGCTATGAATATATTGCTAATGGACTTAAAATATAATAATCACCAATATATTTTTAATTATTATAATTAAAGTACATCTTACAATAAATGCATGTTCAGGAGAACTTGCTATGAATATATTGCTAATGGACTTAAAATATAATAATCACCAATATATTTTTAATTATTATAATTAAAGTACATCTTACAATAACTGCATGTTCAGGAGAACTTGCTATGAATATATTGCTAATGGACTTAAAATATAATAATCACAAATGTATTTTTAATTATTATAATTAAAGTACATCTTACAATAAATGCATGTTCAGGAGAACTTGCTATGAATATATTGCTAATGGACTTAAAATATAATAATCACAAATTTATTTTTAATTATTATAATTAAAGTACATCTTACAATAAATGCATGTTCAGGAGAACTTGCTATGAATATATTGCTAATGGACTTAAAATATAATAATCAACAATATATTTTTAATTATTATAATTAAAGTACATCTTACAATAAATGCATGTTCAGGAGAACTTGCTATGAATATATTGCTAATGGACTTAAAATATAATAATCACAAATGTATTTTTAATTATTATAATTAAAGTACATCTTACAATAAATGCATGTTCACGAGAACTTGCTATGAATATATTGCTAATGGACTTAAAATATAATAATCACCAATATATTTTTAATTATTATAATTAAAGTACATCTTACAATAACTGCATGTTCAGGAGAACTTGCTATGAATATATTGCTAATGGACTTAAAATATAATAATCACAAATGTATTTTTAATTATTATAATTAAAGTACATCTTACAATAAATGCATGTTCAGGAGAACTTGCTATAAATATATTGCTAATGGACTTAAAATATAATAATCACAAATGTATTTTTAATTATTATAATTAAAGTACATCTTACAATAAATGCATGTTCAGGAGAACTTGCTATGAATATATTGCTAATGGACTTAAAATATAATAATCACCAATATATTTTTAATTATTATAATTAAAGTACATCTTACAATAACTGCATGTCAGGAGAACTTGCTATGAATATATTGCTAATGGACTTAAAATATAATAATCACAAATGTATTTTTAATTATTATAATTAAAGTACATCTTACAATAAATGCATGTTCAGGAGAACTTGCTATGAATATATTGCTAATGGACATAAAATATAATAATCACAAATGTATTTTTAATTATTATAATTAAAGTACATCTTACAATAAATGCATGTTCAGGATAACTTGTTGTGAATATATTGATAAAGTACTTAAAATATAATCATCACAAATGTATTTGTGATTATATGTATTTAAGTTAGACAAAAGTAAACATAAAATGAATGCACTCATGAAAAGCATATTTTCATACTATTTGAAATATATTTCTCATTTAGTACACTTATCACAAATGTGCTAAATCACAAATAAATGTATGTTCACTTATATTATATTTAGCAAAAATGTACTGTTAATATGATTAGAGACACTACAAGTATACATTTAACATACTTTCTGTGCTAAAAGTGTACTTAAGTATGGAATAAATATATTTATTTCTCTTCATCTCTCCTGAATGAATATTGTAATGTTTTGAGATGCAGCTGTGTAGTGTCTCCCCTGAATGAAAACAATGTGAATTTATAAACCTTCATGCTGTTGGTTTGCTTCTTCACTTGCAGCCAGCCTGGTTTCTATGGCTGTCAGTTTAGCAAGGAGGGCTGAAAACACAAGAGCATAACATTCAGTCAATCATAAATACTAAATAGTTTCATTTAAAAACACATATATCTGTAAGCTGTCTGATTGACAGCCCATACATCCAAACATAAAGGTCCTATATCTGATTGACAGCCCATACATCCAAACATAAAGGTCCTATCTGATTGATAGCCCTTACATCCATACAGAAAGGTCTTATATCTGATTGACAGCCCATACATCCAAACATAAAGGTCCTATCTGATTGACAGCCCATACATCCACACATAAAGGTTAAACTCACTTTGCCACTCGATTTGCCACTCACATGTATGCTTTATATTATAGAGCATATATATATAGAGTCTATAAGAGTGTTTTCTAATAAGTTATAATAGTCAGGGGATATTAAAGGAGAATTCCATGCTAGAAGGCTTTCTTACCTTTCTTACCTTTCTTCATAGTTGTTACGTCCCCACCAAAGAGGTCCAGGTGTTTTTTTGTGCAAAACCTCCTTATTGGCTATTTCCCCTACCATAAGCCCTCAATGAATTGCATTGAATGGGAATGGAAAGGGGCTATGGGGTGTTGTGCTAATTCGCTTATTTCCATCGAAATAAGTAGTAAAGTGTGCCGCTTGGATAATTATTTACATTATGTAGAGAGGATATATACAAAAATATAATTTTGAGCGATGGAAATAAGCAAATTAGCACAACACCCCATAGCCCCATAACACCTGGACCTCTTTGGTGGGGACGTAACAACTACAAATAAAGGTAAGAAAGCCTTCTAGCATAGAATTCTCCTTTAATATAATCTGGGAATACAATTCTTACCAAGAATTTTCTTCACTAATGTGTTTGTAAAGGTTTCTACTAACATATCTATAGTCACCAATGTGTTTGTAAAGGTGTCTACTAACATATCTATAGTCACCAATGTGTTTGTAAAGATGTCTACTAACATATCTGTAGTCACCAATGTGTTTGTAAAGGTGTCTACTAACATATATATAGTCACCAATGTGTTTGTAAAGATGTCTACTAACATATCTATAGTCACCAATGTGTTTGTAAAGGTGTCTACTAAAATATCCCACATTGTTTTCTAATTTTTTTAAAGGGGGGTTGACCCCCTTTGGAATTTTTGACAGCTGCTGAAAGTTGGGGTACCATACAACCATTATAAGGCAAAATGTTCTACATTTTATTATGCTTTAAGTAGCACGTGACATGTCAAATTATGGGGTTTTCATGATTCTGATTTCAAGCATTATTTTTGCACAAAAACACTCCTTGGGCTGAATTAGGCCATAGACACTTATAGTATTATAATACTTGATATTATAAGTAATTATAATAAAGTTTATAATGTGTTATGATTAAGCTTATAAAGTATAATGATTATTTATCAGTGCCTATAAATATAATTATACATGTTTACGAGAAGATTATAATGTCTTATAAGTGTGTTCATAAATACGTTTTAAACATGGGATGCATAGCAAATGTTACCAAATAATAATTAAAACATTGACGTTCTCACCTTCATTCACAGAACCTCCTCCTGGTGCTCCCACCTCATTCTTACTGGAATTACATTTCTTGTCCTTTTCTGGAAAATATACAACAAAATCACATCATGTCAAACAAACGTAGAAAACAAACTCACTCACTTCATCAACGGTGGTGTGGCACCGCCAGGAGAGTGTGACCCAACTTAATGTGTTTTAAGAGTCAGTTTAATTATTTAATCATTTTGTTTAAATGAAGGTTTACATTTAATACTGTGAATTAATTGCACTAGCAAAGTGTAACATGCAGTGAGGACAGAACGTTTGTTCTAGCCCAGGTTCTCTGGGGTCCCAATATAAGGAGCGCAGCTTCCGGTTCCCCTCAGTTACATTCTGGAAAGAAAAGCAACACGTCAAATCTTTTCATTGCTCCGTCATTATCCCTGTTTATTCAGGTTCAGTTTTGTTAATGAGGTACTCAGCAGCCCTGAGACCTGTAACAGAGGCTTGTCATGTCAGCTGTCAATCACTCAACTCAATGAAGGCCAATGGGCTGTAAAACAATATGCCCATTTTGACCTATTATGTTTTTCAGTGATCCTCACACAGCACATTCCCATGTCAAGGATCCCCAGATGAATGCATTTGCCCAACTAAGGACGGCTAATCCAAAATTGAAATTATTTTTTTCCAAGATTACTTTTGAAAATAGCAGATCTATACCAGGTCACAATCAATCACATTCATTCATTAAAACTATGAACTCTGACTGCAGGGGGATATATATAATGATCATTATAACAATGTGCAAGAACATATTTAAAAAGAAGGAAGAACTTTATATTTGTGGACAATCAAAATATGTTTTTTTTATTTTAATGTGGTGTCATTAAAATTAATCTGGATATGGCAGACTCACTATCTAGAAAATAAAAACATGGCACTTCATTTAAAATAGTTTACAGACCCCTGTTAAATGCGTTTATTTTTATAGACCTATTTACTTGTTTCTATGAGACATGGCAACAGCCTCGTTTTGCGTCTTTTTTTTGTAAAATGTTGAGATTAGAAACGGCCATAATTCTTTCATTTCTCAACCTTAAAAATAAATAAAAACATCTCCATAATCCGTGGGAAGTTTGCTTTCATATGCTGTATCACACCCGATTCAAGTCTTCTTCAATAAAATGCTACGAGCGAACTCAGCGAAGACCATACCATCGGGGCCACAGCATTACGCAGCACGCATTCAACTCATTCCTTCGTCGTGACTTGAATTAAATAAAATATAATAAACGTTATTTTACTGGTGTTTTTCAATAGAAACAAATAAAGAGCGTGTGTAGGCTAATGTGTGCAAGTGCAACAGTGCATATACATGCATGCACTAGGCTATATTTCTTCCGTGTCGGGATGGTGATTGAGCTCTTCAAGTTCACAGCCCGTTTGTCTTTCATAAAAAAACGTTGATATTAGCCTATAAACACTCATGGTTCTCTCATTTCTCAACCGTTTCATTAAATGTAAAAATCTCCAAATTCCTTAGGAATCTTGCTTTCATTCGCTGTATGGTACATGGTTCTATCGTTATCGAATTAAACAATATCAAACGAACTTGCATGTTCAGGGGTTAGACGATTCTGGGAACATTACGCATGGATTGCCAATTTGCCAATATGCTGCTATCTACTCGCAGTTCCATTCCGATCTGAAAGGTATAGGTGGGTCTGTTCTTTTGAGGCATAAAGGTGATAGCATGCAGTGCAATAGGAATAATTAACCCAAATGTGACAAAGGCATGTCATGTCTTCTATGGTGCCAGCCTGAAGAAATGTAATACCACGATCCCCAAAGGGCGCATTCCGTATGTGACATCAGCTGACTGGTAAAGAGAATAGTACGGACATGTTGATTGGGTACGTCTCAAACACTCCTTAAACACTCCCATGACTAATTCACGGCCGTTTTGCGCACTCCACGGGGTGTCGAAAGCGCTTCTTACCATGCCCATAATTGTTATATGACATTCCACACGCCCCCACCTCTTAAAACTGTAATATTATATGTAATATTGTTCCACTTGCATAATCGACCCCTAAGGGCTGTATTTTGCGTGTCTTAAGTACCAGGTCTTATTACTTAACTTAAGACCTGGAGGCGTGGTCAATGCTCTTTGGCCACTCAAAATAGCCTGGTACTTAAGACACGCAAAATACAGCCCTAACTCTGAGGGAAACCACAGGGATCGAACCGGGAACCTCTCTGGGAACCTCACGGTTGCCATACGGCTGTTATACCAGCCACTCTACCGCTGATCCACTGCTACCCCCAGTATGAGACCTTCCGGCCACTCTACCGCTGATCCACTGCCACCCCCAGTATGAGACCTACCGGCCACTCTACCGCTGATCCACTGCCGCCCAGTATGAGACCTCTTTGCATTTATGAGGGAGGGGCTAAAATGAGGCAATTTTGTGATTGACATTTTACTAATAGAATGAATAGATTTACAAATTGAATAGACTTGCACAGAAAATGGAAATGACATTTTTCACTTTGAAGGGACATTTAAAGGGATAGTTCAGATTTTTTTAATTAAGCTGCATGAAATACTTTCCATTAATATAGTGGTTGCAACTGTATTGATTGATTGCCCGAGTCCCGTGGTGGGAGTTCTGCTCTGGTTCTGATTGGTTGAGTCCCGTGGTGGGAGTTCTGCTCTGGTTCTGATTGGTTGAGTCCTGTGGCGGGAGTTCTGCTCTGGTTTTGGTGAATATTAAGTAGTTCCGGTCATTTTGCGGGGGGCACTGGGACCACGCTCAGTGGCCTTGTGGTTAGAGTGTCCGCCCTGAGACTGGGAGGTTGGGGTTCGATCCCCGGCCGGGTCATAACAAAGACGGTAAAAATGGGACCCAGTGCCTCCCTGCTTGACACTCAGCATCAAGGGATGGATTGGGGGTAAGTCCCTGCGACATACTAGCGTCATTTCCAGGGGGTGTACTTGTACACCAAGCTGCCTCACGCTACAGAAACAGGAGATAGGCTCCTGCCCTATGGGCCTCATGGCTCGGCAAGGCTACTTACTACTACTTACTGGGGCCACGCAGTAAAAGTAAATTAATCCACAAAACTAGCGTCATTTGTATTGTTGACCTAATTTTGTAATATTAGCGGAACTTTTGTTCAACTTTGAGCCCTCTATCACATGGAACTATTTCTTTGGCGTAGTGATATGGACACAAAAAGCATAGTTCCGTGTGATAGAGGGGTAAAAAATGAACGAAAGTTGCACTAATATTTTAGAAATAGGTCATTTACTTTTACTGCGTGGCCCCAGTGCCCCCCCCCCCCCCCCCCCCCCCCCCCACAAAATGACCGGAACTACTTGATATTTCACCAAAACCAGAGCAGAACTCCCACCACGGAACTCGGGCAATCAATTAATACAGTTACAACCACTATATTAATGTTAAGTTAAAACAAATCTGAACTATCCCTTTAAAATGGAAATTATCACTTTAAAGGGAATCCAAGCTAATAGAAACTGCAGGCTTTCTTTTCCTGAAAAGTGTTAAATTAGTGAGGACCAATTATATGAAGATAGGTTGAAAAGTGTGACCAGATTTGACTGAGAGCCTGCCATCGTGCAAACTCCAGCTTTTCACCAGAGGAGAAAAACTGAATGTTTATTTATATTGTATCCAAAATGCAATAATAGCAATTCAGATACTAGAGCATGTCTGAAATAAATATCAGAGCTGAAATTGACATGTAAATATGAAATAAATGTTTAAACATGTATCTAGGTGTAATGTTAGAGACCACAGAAGTGAACCTTTTAAGCCTGTTTTCTAAACTCGCTGTTTCTCTGCAAGACATTACTTTATAAGCCATATCTCCAAAACTGGTGGGTCAAACTGAACCACCAATGTGTCAATTCAATTCAATTTGAAGCTATGATTCCCTGCTTTCATATATGACTTGAAAAAACGAAAATAAAAAAAGTCCCTCGGCTCAGTCAAAAATGGCCACAAGTGGGGAAGTGGTCCTTTAAGCCCTCAGCCAATCAAATCATCGCCATGGGTGATGGGGTACACACGCACACACAATGCTGGGCATAGGAGGGGATAGCACCCCATAGGAGGGGACAGCACCCCATAGGAGGGGACAGCACCCCTCAAAATAAATACATTCAATAAAATAAGGTCAATCACAACATTGCCCCATGTCATGGTAACCTTCATTTAAAAGGAAAATCACATAGAGGTAAAATCGTAAATTATGCATTTATATAGCACTTTTTATGCAAAGGGTTTTCCATATATTGTGCATGCACTCTCTCCACACACACACACACACACACACACACACACACACACACACACACACACACACACACACACACACACACACACACACACACACACACACACACACACACACACACACCTTTCCATATATTGTGCATTCTCTCACTCATTCTCTCTCACACACACACACACACACACACACACACACACACACACACACACACACACACACACACACACACACACACACACACTCTGATGGCGGAGGAAACCAATCAAGCAAATGTTTGGTGGTTTTTTTGGGCCACCACAATGCTTTTCCAATGGGACTCACATGGTTTGACCAAACATTTTTGTTTGATGAGGGGGGAGGGGCAGAACACCACCAGCATTCAGCAATCAATTTTCTTGATTGGTGTTTGGTATACGTGCGAATGAGGCCTCAGACAAAAGTGTGTAAACACAAACATTGAAAAGTGAGGACGCAATTTGTGATTGTCCAGATTAAGATGTGTGATGTAGGTTCAGTCAATGGAAGATTTGACCCAAAATAAATTGCAATAGTAAAAGGTTTTTATGATCCCAATAACAGATTCAAGATTGATTATTATATACATTTTGGATCATGTTAAATGCAGGGATTGAACGTTGAATTTCAGACCAAAAAAATACATTTACCCAAACAGTTATGTCTGTGAGGAGCTGGTCACAGATAGAGTGAAAGTGTTATATTAGGCCTATTATTTATGCTATATATATTATTGTGTCACAGTCACAGATATTGCGCAGCAGCGCGCACATGCATGCTGGCCGGGTGGAGAGAGAGAGAGAGAGAGAGAGAGAGAGACAGAGAGACAGAGAGAGAGAGAGAGAGAGAGGCAGAAAGAAAAAGAAAGAGAGAGAGAGAGAGAGAGAGAGAGAGAGACTGCGTGTTAGCAGGCATTTTAATACCGCCAACGTCTACGTTGGGTCCTGTGGCCGCCGGTAGCCTACCATATTGAAAACCTCTAAGGCAAAACATTCAAATTTGAAATATGCTTTTAGTAGCATGTGACGTGTCAAACTATAGGCGTTATTCATGATCTGAATCCATTGCAAGCATTAGTTTTACACAAAAAACACTCCTTGGGCTAAAAACGGACATATATATCCGTCTTCACAATAGGTTTTCAACGGTACCCCAAAGGTCAACCCCTGAATTGACCATAATCCAAAATGTAAATAATAATCAATTTTAAAATGTTATTTGGATGACACTAAGGATCATAAAAAAACATGAATTATTATAATTTATTTATTTATAAAAATATTCTTTTTAGCTTAGATTGACTGGCCTAATGATAAGAGTGACACTCACTTCACACAGGTGTGATTTTTTTTAGCAAGGCATAAGGGTCAATAATAAATTAAATAAACTGAATTAAACCCACTATAATTTTTTTTAATTAAAGCTAATCTGAACTTGAAAACGGTCAAAAAGCAGCCCTAGAACCTCGTGGTCTAGAAGTAACAGCCTCTCCATCATTCTTACCTGTGAGGTGTTTTAAGGGCTGGTCATCAGCGTGGTGGTTGAGGTTGACCTCCAGCGTAGCTTGGTCATCATGGTGGTTAAGGGTGAGGTCCAGCGATCCTTGGCCCTCGTGGTGGTTGATGTTCAACTGGAACTCCAGGTCGGTGTCGGCTGAACACAGGCAGAAGAGGACGATCAGGAACATGGCTGCAGTCTCCATCTGTGTGTGTGGATGCTGTGCCAGGTAGTGTATATCTTATATACACTACCTGGCTACTGGTAAACTTTTTTTTTTCTCGCAGACCTGCATTGGGAATGCCAGCCCTGAGTGATTTGATGCCTTAGGCAGGATTTGACCTGGAAGACATTTAGAACATTCTCTGCATTCCATGTGCTTTTCCATTCCACGCCTGCATATGACAGCTTGACAGCAGTCATCACACACACAATCATCAATCATCACACACACACACACACAGGCCTACAAGCTACTCTTGATTGAACCAGAAACTATAACCTTAAACTCAGTAAACTTAACTTGCCCGTGGGCATGGTTATAAACACAACCTGTGTAGGAATTACTATGTGTCACCCCCCCCCCCCCCCCCCCCCCCCCATCTCTCTCCCCATTTCCTGTCAGCCTACTGTCTGTCCCACTATAAAAAATATATATAAAATATAGGTGAAAGCCACGTACGTTAAAAACAGACGGCTCGCTATTTGACATAATTCCTGCTGGGATCCACTCATAAGGAAGAACTCTAGTGTGTGTGTGTGTGTGTGTGTGTGTGTGTGTGTGTGTGTGTGTGCACATAACATCTGTTGCGCTAAACAACAGCATCATCACATAATATCCGTGTGTCCGTGTGCAACATATGAGCAGGACGGTACACACCATGACCTGAGAGGCCTCTCTCAATGCATATCGCCCCAGGGGGATTAAGTCTGGCCTTTCTCAATGCATATCGCCCCAGGCAAAACAACTTGTTCATGCTACTAACACTGCCCGTACTGCTGTTTACTTCTGACCCCTGTTTCAAGTCACTGTACTCTCAATGTGTCCAGAGAGAGTTGGGGGGGATGGGGGAGTGGGTGGGAGAGGATGAGCAAGCTTACTGTATCTGTACATGTACGTATGTATTGTCTATTTGTGTAACTGCACGGTACTGTGTTTTGGACCCCCTCTAAAATGAGATACTGCATCTTAACCCTTGGACTACCAATCCCAATTCTTTTGTTTGGGTAACAAATTGGCATATTTTTAATTCATAATTTTCACATCAATAGAAAGATCTGGTGGTTTGAACAGATGTTTTTTTATTTTTTTCATTGCTAGTGTATTCTCTCGAATTGCCACCAGATGGCGGGAACGCACCATTATGCTGATTTTGGCCAAAATAGACGAATCTTCCTAAGTCACTTCCGGTTCAACGATCAACAACATCCGGCAGTATTTTGACCCTAGTCACTAGCTTGGCTGGTCCGGATTGCTAAGCTAATGCTATATTTTTCATAACTAAGTCAAATTAACCTCAAATCAACCCAAAAATATCAATAATTTTACAGCGACGCACATAGAGACGGCGCGTGTGCACGATAGCGCACGATCACGTGGATTTCGGCCGTTTTCTGGTAAATTACATCCAACATTAGTGATATTAGCGAAAAAATGCTAATTTTTGCTCCATTGAACCCCCGATAACTGACATTGATTGAAATTCCGTTAATTCCGGGAACGGCAGGTTTGTATTTTTAGCAATAATCCGTTTTAATAAAATTCTGAGATGAAGTCTCAATGCAGCGGCAGTGGCTCAGGGGACCAGGGTAGTGACCAGTGGCTCAGGGGACCAGGGTAGTGACCTGTGGCTCAGGGGACCAGGGTAGTGACCAGTAGCTCAGGGGACCAGGGTAGTGACCAGTGGCTCAGGGGACCAGGGTAGTGACCTGTGGCTCAGGGGACCAGGGTAGTGACCAGTGGCTCAGGGGACCAGGGTAGTGACCAGTGGCTCAGGGGACCAGGGTAGTGACCTGCGGCTCAGGGGACCAGGGTAGTGACCGGTGGCTCAGGGGACCAGGGTAGTGACCAGTGGCTCAGGGGACCAGGGTAGTGACCTGTGGCTCAGGGGACCAGGGTAGTGACCGGATGGCAACCACAAGATTCCAGTTCGATTGGGAATTAATGTACAGACCTCCATTTAACAGCATTTCTATCTCTGGGACCCCCAATTTATATTATTGTAAAATCAATGTTAATTTAACTCTGAGTGTAAAAATGGTTCCATTTGTACACTCTCGGAGGTACAGACCCATAAGGGTCCATTTTGTTCCAAACTATCATTTAGCTGGGGACCCCCTGGAGCTATCATTTAGCTGGGGACCCCCTGGAACTATCATTTAGCTGGGGACCCCCTGGAACTATCATTTAGCTGGGGACCCCCTGGAACTATCATTTAGCTGGGGACCCCCTGGAACTCCCTCAAGGACCCCACTTTGAGAACCACAGTTCTAGGGTTAATGAACAAGTTTCTGTACATCTGTAGGGATGAACGTTATGAACTATTATGCTAACGTAGCCTATCTGGAATGCACCCTCCTCCAGGAGAAATGCACACACACCCTACAAGCTAAACTTGACTTGATTTATTCAACGTAATAATTGCATGCTAAATGCTTCTTGCGGAAACATCAAAGAAAAAACACTGGAACAGTTTACCGTGAGAAACAGAACAGAGTTCTGTGATTAAGGGAGGGTCGTGACAGGAGTTTAAGAGAATGCATCGTCAACATAGCAATTAATAAACAGGTTTCTGTAGGGAGCACGTAGCCTGGAATGCATCCTTCTATGTGTGTGTATATTAATTGCCATCCGTCAGTCACGCT